>NW_013665699.1:480670-498862 GCF_000517525.1 Limulus polyphemus | reverse complement strand
ACTAAAAAGTTCCATTTTGAACAACCTTTTCTTATCAGTGTATGCATATACCTTTTGGATATATATATATATATATGTATGCATATACCTTTTGGATATATATATATATATAAATATATGCATATACCTTTTGGGTATATATATATATATATATGTATGCATATACCTTTTGGGTATATATATATGTATGTATGCATATACCTTTTGGATATATATATATGCATAAACCTTTTGGTTATATATATATATAATAATTTTTATCTTTTATCTATTGATAATAGAATAAAATATTATTTCTATGTGAAAATTATGAGAGATAAATTGGTGTATATGTTTTACAAATGTTGCCTCGTAAATCTGACATGCGCCAGATAGTAATATCACCAGTTTATTAGCAAGAAACACTCTTATTCTAAATCAGAATATATCTAGGTGTATGAAAGCCCCAAGATAAAAATCACAAACAAATGATATACCTAGTATTTCTTTGATAAAACAACTTTACTTAATAAATAAAATATTTGCTTGCTTTTTATATATCACGCGAGGTTACACGAGGGCTATCTAATCTAGGATAGACCAGAGGGGAGGCAGCTAATGAACATCTTGAGCTGCTCTCGTCAGACCGAATAGTGAGGTTTGACCGTCACTCTTATAACGCATTCACGTCCTCAAACTGCGGATCGCGATTTTTTGTGTGGCAATAACGGGACACCAACCACGGAACCTTAGCTTCACAGTCCTCATCTTTAATTAAAATTCTTTCAAAATGATAGCTATCCAAGGATAAGTAAAAATCACTTTGAGATTAAAAGTTAATTTATCTAAAAATTTGTAATACGGTAGAGATAATTTGGATTTAATTTACCATTTATTATCATGAGTCGTCCCCAGTATCCCCAAAACATACCTTTCAATAAAAGAATAATTAAGAAATTAGGCCTGGCGCGGCCTACTGAATTTTTTGCCAGATTGTAGTTCAGAAGGTCTAACTAAGATGGAGACAAAATTTCATGGACTGACCGTTCAGTTTATGCGTCATGTAAGATCCTGCTCAAGTTGAAAATGTCAAGACTAGGTGAAATATTCTTTCCTATAATCGTTTTCTTTGGTTGAATAAATTTTCCAGAAGTTAGCAAGACTAATCCGCGAGGTAAAAAGGGGATTTATTAAATATTTTTCTGCCTGATAAATATCGTCTAACAAAAAGCAATCGAAATGCTTTAAAGGCTCATTCGATGATAAAATTAATAATTTGAAGTTATTTTAGGCCTTTATCAAATAATTAGCTCAACAGTTTCAGTAAAGGATCGATAGACTCCACTAAATGTACAAATTATATATTTCATGATATGGTTAATCGATATGACTTTTTCTTACAAATGGTACAAAGTTTTATTATTTTCAAATTAAATGAAATGGTCCCCTGGTGGGACAGCGATAAGTCTACGGACTTACAACGCTAAAATTCGGGGTTCGATTCCTTGCGGTGGACACAGCAGTATGGCTTTGCTCTAGAACAAACAATCAACCACTAAAATGGAATATTGATTGGTTTGTTTTGTTTGTTTTTAATTAAGCACAAAGGTACACAATGGGCTATCTGTGCTCTGCCCACCACGGGTATCGAAACCCGGATTCTAGCGTTGTAAGTCCGCAGACATACCGCTGTGCCACTGGGGGGCAATATTGATTGGAAAAGGTTTAGTTAGAATCAAATTATTCATCAATCACTGGATAGTTGGTGAAGTATGTGGATTTGTAGCCCCTGGAAAATTTTTGTTTCTTAAGCAAAACTTAGTTTACAGAATAATTCAAATATACTCTAGATTTTTTTATTTGCAACTTATAAATCTTTCAAAGTTTTTAATTGTAGTCTAATTCGTTTTATTCACCTAAGGGGAACATCGTTAGGAAAATAATTCAAATTAAACTTGATTGTTTGCCGATGGTCATCTTCAGACGAATAGCATTGAGCGCATAACGCCTTTAAACGACTATCTTTACTTGAGACATATTGGAGAGATTTTCTTTTCAAGAGATTTCTTTTTCTTTTACGTAAACATAATTCTATAGTAAATCTTTTAAAACATACTTGATGGTAAGAGTTTTCCTTAGGCAAGTATGATCACTCAGTAAGTACCTATCGCATGGTAGAGGTTTAGCAGAATTCTTCCTTTTTCGAGACCTTACTGGAATTTCAGAGAATCTTTCAGTAAAATTATCTATAGGTAAACATGATCGACTTAGAATGTCTCTGGAAAGGGTAAAATCGTCTCGCAAAGGATAAGATAAAAATAGTCCAAGATCCACGTATTAAATATCTCACCGAAGGTTTACTTTAAGCAAAGAAAACTCGTTGGTATTTTAGATTAAGGCTTTTGATGATACATAAAGTGCAGGGGAGGAGGGGGTAAATTTGGAAATTGTAAATCTTTTCTTTGCAAGGAGCTTTTCTTGAACAAGTAATATCCTTTGTTCGGTTACAAGAAAAATACCTTAAAGATCCATTATCAGCTAAAAGTATTATATATTTGGTTTGAATTAATCTTCTTTTTTTTGCCCTTTAATATAAGCAGGTAAAATAAAGTAAAATTTCTTAGAGGCTCACAAGATTTTAAAGAACTAAATTAAACTAGTTAAATTTGCTCGTATTAATTAATTATTTGAGAACTGTATAAGAAAAACCTTTTGTTGATTAAGATTTGAAATTATTTAAGGACTCACGTGAAATTAGCTGAACTTTTTTTGAAACTAAAACATTCGATTTGTAGCTTGTGTATGGTCATTTAACGTTAAAATTATATTAGAATTTTAGGAATTCCATTCTTTATCAATCCAAAAGTTTCTTTGGACGAGTAACCTTTCTGGCAACTAATTGCAAACAAAATTTCAAAGACGTACATATGATGAATTAACTTGATATATGATTTCTTTACCACAAGTTCTTCTTGTGCAAACAGAGTTAAATTTGTTTTTTTCTTTCAGATTTCTTGTACGTTGCCAGATCTTAGCATTTATAGGATATTTAATATTTTGTACAAACACTTATGTAATATTATAATAGTTTGAAGTTAAAACGTAAATTAGGATTACGTTTTAAATAATTTACTTTCTGGAAAAGAAATATATTCAAATTGCCAATCAAAGATTATAGTTTAACTTGAAAGCAATTTAAAGTTGTATTGTTGTAAAATTCTTCAAGCTTTTGAGATAGTTAGATTTAAACTTCAAAGTAACTTACAAAAAGCACCATTGTGTAGCTTTGCACTTAACAACAACAACGACGAAATTCTTCTGAAAACTTCATATGTTGTTTGAAAATTTAGTTTAACTTGGTTTTCCCAGAATTTCTATCGTTCCAGTAAAATCATTTGGCAATTAAAGGTACGATAATTCGCTTGAGGTTAGTTGAATTGTTTGGAAATTTTCAAGTAAAGTTATTCCAATGTCTGTATGGTTTAAAATAAGATTAACTCGAAGTTAATGTAATTTTATATCGTATGTTTCCCTAGGACAAGTAAGTTGAAGTAAAATCATTTAAAAACTCATCCAGGTATGAAAACTTAATCTAAGACTTTCTTTCAAATTCCCCCCTGGTGTAATGTCTCTGAGACTATTAAAATCACTTAGTTATCTGAAATCAGACGCTTTCATGTCATTTTCAAAAGTATTATCATTAACTCGAGAAAGATTGCTGATAAATTAGTATCCAACTTTGGTTTCAGTTTTTTGATAACTTACGTTTTCTTTAATCCTCATTTCTTGCTCGTTGTCGGAACTATATATATATAATTTCAAAGTTATTTTCATTTACAGTCCCGTCAAATTCTTGGTCTACATGTGTGTAAATGTTTGAACAACGATCGAGATGTAAGAAACCTTAGCTATCAAGAAGCTGAAGTTAGAGAAGAATAGCATTGACTTCTTTCTAATCAAAACCAATTTGGGTCACAATTAAAAATTAAGCCAGTAATTAATAGAGCCAATTCAACATAGCGTTTTTACCAGCAATTGTTAGAATGGATTAATTCACCACTTAAAAACCCTCACTGTTTGTGATATTGTTCCCATGACGAGAGTAGCTCGTCACATAAATAAATGTGTATTTTTGTCTAGGATGGTATTCATGACGTGTTAAACCGGTATCCAATCAGCACATAAATTGTTTCACAAACTTAGAACGTGGTGAAGTTTTTCCTTTGGGCCTAACTCCTAATATGTTTCAATTTACAAAGAATGTGTTTTAAACAAGTACTCTTTTCACATTATTTTCGCCCCCTAGTGGCACAGCGGTATGTTTGCGGACTTACAACGCTAGAATCCTGGTTTCGATACCCGTGGTGGCCAGAGCACAGATAGCCCATTGTGTAGCTTTGTGCATAATTGCAAACAAACACATTATTTTCAAGTCAAATCACCCTGGTGATTATAGATTATTTTATCTCCGCTCAAAAAAAAAAAAACACAATTAAATATTTTCCATTACTAACAATTCCTTTTATGTAAATAAAAATATATGACAATTGAAAGTAGCATTTAGTAAATATCTACTGAGTTTTAAAATAAATAGGTTGGACGAATCATTTTCTTACGAAAGACTATTCCTCAGGGAGGTAAATAATTTAGAAGTTCGAAGAAAAAAAAGAGATCGTTTAAGTACATTTACTCGTAATAATCTAAACGTTTATGAGGATTACGTGAGTATTTTATGTATCGTTTGTTAACAGTAAAATCGCTTTGTCACCTTGAAGTAATAATCTTAAAAGTAAAATGCAGTAGCGAAGGCCTTGTTTAAAGTGGGCGTATATATAAGCCTTAAAAAAAAGTTCTCCAAAAATGTGACAAGTGTGAAAAAAGAATAATTGGATATCCTGTTGAGTATTCAGATGTCAACGTGTTCATTTATACATAATTGGTGATTACAAGTCTCCGTTATCACACTGTAAAGAAAATAAGTACATGTTTAACACTCCTAACTTATTACATACATAGATATCAGTAAGGAAATACATAGAATAAAACATTGTTGTTTAAAAATCTGTACAGGTTTATTAAACCAGAGAAAACTACCTATAAACTCAAAACTCTTAGTTAATATTTAAAAGTATGAGTAAATAAAACCTTTACAGATAGAAGTGTGAGAAACTACCTATAAACTCAAAACTCTTAGTTAATATTTAAAAGTATGAGTAAATAAAACTTTTACAGATAGAAGTGTGAGAAAACTATCTATAAACTCAAAACTCTTAGTTAATATTTAAAAGTATGAGTAAATAAAACCTTTACAGATAGAAGTGTGAGAAAACTGCCTAGAAACTGAAAACTTCTAAATAAAACTTAACTACGTGAGCGTAGTTTTGTTTTTATTAATTTGTTTCTAAGTTATTTAAATTAAAAAAAAACATTTATTAATCGAAATTCTTTACTTTGTTCGCTCTGTTAATGAGTTTTTCAATTCGAGTTTCAGTAAAATAAAATTAGCTTTACCTTGCCGACTTTCAGTAAAATAACTTTATTAGAACTAGTTAAATAGTCAATAAATACAGTAAACTGGAAAAACCTAAACAGTATGGAATACATACATAAGCAAAACAACAACAGCAAAACACGTATTCCATACGATCAAGAAATATAAGAATTGAAAAAAAAAACAAACAACTAAACAATATGGAAATGGAATACACACAAAATTTCCATCAACCTTACGGCTTAGCTTTTTACAGTGGAAACTAGCATTGTTGCTCTGTTGTCAAATACAATATGATCTGATGTGGTGACACTGCTAAAAAGGTGGTGAGGATTCAAAACATTTTAATACATTATTCTCTGAGGGTTACGGGTTCGAATCCCCGTCCCACCAAAAATATACTCGCCCTTTCAGTCAATACCACTATTCGTTGGTAAAAGAATAGCCCCAAGAGTTGGCGGTTGGTGGTGATTACTAGCTGCCTTCCATCTAGTCTTACACTGCTAAATTAGGGATGGCTAGCGCAGGTAGCCCTCTTGTAGCTTTGCCCGAAATTAAAACAAAACGAACAAACAAATATTATTCTCAACCTTCTCGCTCTCCTTTTTTTTCTTCTTCTCTCTCTCTCTATGTGTGTGTAGGTGAATGTGCGTGTCTGTGTGCATGTGTAATATACCTTTATAGATTATTTAAATTAAACTAGTTTTGGATTGGATTACATTTTCCGCTTTCATATTTTCATATCTGTTTATGAAATTAATAACTTTACGATCTTTAGAAGAACAAGATACATTGTTAAATTGCTAATGCTGTGGGCATATTCTCTTCGATCAATAATTACAGTAAACCCTAAAGTGCGGAATACACACAAAAATAACAACAACAAAACACATATTCCCTTCGATCGAGAAATGTAATAAATTAAAAAACAAAAAAACATAAAACCTGAACATAATGGAATACATACTCACACACGCATAAAACAACAACAAGAAAACGCATTCCCTTCGGATAGAGTTTATAACTTTTTCTATCGACCCCTTCCCGAGAACTGACTTGCTAAATTGAAAGGGCAGCTCAGAATACTGGATAAAGGCAGTGGAATGAATACCAAGTCTATGGAATAGATACTATGTCTATGGCATAAATACCGTGGAATAACTATCATGTTTATGGAACAGATACCAAGTCTATGGAATAGATACCATGTCTATGGCATAAATACCGTAGAATAAATACCATGGAATAAACACTATGTATATGTAATAAACACTATGTCTATGGAATAAATACCATGCCTATGGAATAAATATCATGTCTATGGTATAAATACCGTGGAATAAACACTTTGTATATGGAATAAATACCATGTCTATGGTATAAATACCGTGGAATAAACGCTATGTATATGGAATAGATACCATGTCTATGGTATAGATACCGTGGAATAAACGCTATGTATATGGAATAAATACCATGTCTATGGTATAAATACCGTGGAATAAACACTTTGTATATGGAATAAATACCATGTCTATGGAATAAATACCATGCCTATGGAATAAATATCATGTCTATGGTATAAATACCGTGGAATAAACACTTTGTATATGGAATAAATACCATGTCTATGGTATAAATACCGTGGAATAAACACTTTGTATATGGAATAAATACCATGTCTATGGTATAAATACCGTGGAATAAACACTCTATGTCTATGGTATAAATACCGTGGAATAAACGCTATGTATATGGAATAGATACCATGTCTATGGTATAGATACCGTGGAATAAACGCTATGTATATGGAATAAATACTATGTCTATGGTATAAATACCATGTCTATGGTATAAATACCGTGGAATAAATGCTATGTATATGGAATAAATACTATGTCTATGGTATAAATACCATGTCTATGGTATAAATACCGTGGAATAAACACTTTGTATATGGAATAAATACTATGTCTATGGTATAAATACCGTGGAATAAACACTATGTATATGGAATAAATACCATGTCTATGGTATAAATACCGTGGAATAAATGCTATGTATATGGAATAAATACTATGTCTATGGTATAAATACCGTGGAATAAATGCTATGTATATGGAATAAATACTATGTCTATGGTATAAATACCGTGGAATAAATGCTATGTATATGGAATAAATACTATGTCTATGGTATAAATACTATGTCTATGACCGATCGATTGTGCTTGCAAATAAACTTGTACATGAACATCAGTCGAGATTCGTGTTCCTGATTTTAATGCTAATATAATCACGTCGTTCTTTCATTACAACGGAACACCAAACACGTGTAACTCAGCCACGAAACGTGGTTTGTTTTCTAAATCCCCTAAGGCCTGCAACTTTTGAACATCCACATATTGCCATCATGTTCCTAGCTACACGAGCCTGATTAGAATAAATACAAAATATTTTAGAAAATGAGTTGATAATGAAAATAAGGGACGTTATGTATTAGTGAGAAATATGATGTGGATCAAATGGATTTAAATTTAACATTTGAAATGACGTTAAATGTATAATCTTAGTTATATTTACTTAAACAACGATGATATTTTGAAAATACCGAACACTTTCGGACACTTCTTCAAAGGAATACGAATTCTTTTAAGTCTAACTTTACTTTTGTACATAAATATTAAATGCAGAAAGAAACAGCCTTTTCCCTATCCCATAGAATGATGTGTTTATGCATCACACACACACACATACGTGCAGACCTTATGGGAAGAATTAATAGAGTAGCACGTGGGTGACAGGAGCTACCGAACAACGCTTTAGTTACATCTCTCAAGTATGCTGGTCTTGATTTATGATATAAAACATATGGTAATATTTCATCACTCGTCTTCCGCTGGCAACTCAAAATCTGTTAATAACATTGTAATCCAAAAGAAAAACTTACGGCTTGCGGTAAAAATGCATGTTTGAAATTTAAACATTTGTCTTTTTTTCGTATACAACAACTCTCTTTCTGTCAAAATAATTGGATGAGTATTTCTACAATCGTTATATCTTGGTGAGTTTTTTAAAAGCTTCATTTTGTGTTTAACTGTTTTTAAAGAATTTTCTGATACTCTCATAATTACCACGTTCTTCTTACGTTTATTTTCTGAAACATCTGTACAGGATGGGGGGGGGGGCTCAAGCCTCTGCCTTTCTCCTCTTATTCCCCAAAAAGTGAAAAGTGCCATTTTTTCTCAGTCATGAAAAAACTAAACTGTTCACAACTACTAAAAGACACGCCTGTTTCAACATCTTGCTACGAGTTAGGAAAAAAAATTCAGATTTAAAATGAATGATACACAGGAACGTGTACATCTTTACAGTAAAAAAAAATGTTATACGATATTAAATGTTAACACGTAAGAATTTATGGTTTATTTTGAGATCTTAAAAGTGATCATAAGACCGATTAAAAGGAGTAAAATAGAATATGTTAGCTTCTTATGGTTTTTTACCCCATGTGTAGCAGAGACAACTCATAGTTCCCACAGTTTCTTCTAACACGTGCCCCTCCTCCCCTCCAAAAAAAAAAAAAACAGTCTTGCCTTATGATGCTTGAAAAATGCCCTTTTTGTCAATGGGTTCCTGCACGTTACTGATCTTTTAGTATTCTCTTAAAGATAAATAAACCAGTCTTTCGTAGAGTTGTGATACATGACCACTAGTCTCGGATTTCGGTTCAAGCTCGACTAAGTAACTAGTCAAGGGTATACAGAAAATTTATTTTAACAGCATCTTGCGGGAAAATGTCTGTACGTATTAGCCATTGTGGTACTACTGCCATGTGAGGATGAATGACGATAGTTTAACGCACTAGAATGTAGTATACAAGTTTACAGTAAAAATGGAAGTGCTTGCTGTTCCCGACTGACGATAGTTTAACGCACTAGAATGTAGTATACAAGTTTACAGTAAAAATGGAAGTGCTTGCTGTTCCCGACTGCTCTTTTCCTTCGCAGTCGCTTCCATTTTTGCTACAACTGTAAATGAAGTTATTTTTTGTACGTGTTATAGTAAATAGCTAGCTACACAAGTATTCGACAACTTAAACTTGATGATTTAATGAGAAATAAAACAATTATTTTTTACAGTATAAATGTCATAAGTTGAAGACAACAAAGACTGAAGATTTACTAATTCCCGAATGTGAAAACGAAAATGCTGAGAAACAATTCTTGTTTGTTTGTATATTTTAGAGCAAAGCCTCATTGGGCGACCTGCTGTGTCCACCGTGGGGGATCAGTCGAAACCCAGATTTTAACGTTTTAAGTCCGTAAACCTACCGCTAATCCACCGAGGGATAAAACAATTCTACACTAACGATGGATTCACTCTTGCTAACATACTTCTGTATAGCTAAGCTAAGATAACCTCAACACTAGATCTGTACTAAACTTTAGGGTGAGCCCACAAATCCTGGACTAAATAAAATGTTCTTCATAACTCCTGGAGCATGTTCTTTTAAGATACCTTGATATTCATGAGCAGTTAGACACACAGATAGGTCCAAACCAAGCAGTTCACGCCATAATGCTCATTTCAATCTTTCACGATTAGCACAAGACAGTCGGGGTGAACGTGATGAACTGTCTGTCCTCAGACCCATAAATGTCCCTAGATTAAAACCTTGGTGAAACAGTTTGTATCTCTTCAAAATTCACGACCAATAATTCAGAGATGGAAACCAGAAATTCGAGTCACTTAAAAAAAATAAATAAAAAAATTTGGACTCTGAAGGTGTGGACTCTGACTCGACTTGGCTCGAAGAGCTCGTGACTCGGACTTGATTCGTCTACTTTTTGTGATTTGGACTCAACTGAAGATTTAAGAAAGTATTAGCTTGATTTTCCATTGTTAATGGATGTTTTATTTTCAACTATTTAAAAACAGAAAACAAGAAAAATTTATTATGAAGCATTTACAAATTAAATCAGTCATAGGTGTCGACATACAATTGCTTTATTTACTTAACTTCAGTCCAAGAAAAGTAAGCTTCATATCGATTCTGATGGACTCTGTGTACTGATATTATAGTTTTGTCGGTTTCCAAACTGGTTGTTTAACTACCAATAATTTGTTTAATCTATGTATGTACAAATTCACTCGCATAATCCTGTTTGCAGGACCATTTAGTTGTGTAAATCACACCCCACACCATGACAGACTGCCACAGACACCTAGGTTAGAATAGCCTTTACAAATTTCACGGAGTGTCAAATACTTAATTAAACAATCTATTAATCATTAAATAAACATTCTATGTTTGAAGATAGATCTGACGTATTCTGAGATTGACGAAAGGCCTCTTGGGTAGCGACTTGTGAAAGACAAAAAATAGGTCTGAAATGAATATTTTTTTACACACCCACACCTCTTACTTTGAATCCATAATGGACAATTCAAGAGGAATGTGGGGAAAAATATCTGCAGTTTACGTGATTTTGATCAAAACTGTCAGACGACTTAATTTGCTTGACTAAAGAGTACTGTTACAGTGAGATGCGTTAGAAATAAGGTAGTTAATGGTTATTGGCGCCAAATTTAATATCATTATCTAAATGGGTGAGTGCAATAATAAAAGTATATCTTAGGTGACAAGTAGAATCAACTGGAAGAAAAGTCAATGCATTTATTTGGTCATGATAATTACTTTTGTTATATAACTCCAGGGCGGATACAATAAAAGTATATCTTAGGTGACAAGTAGAATCAACTGAAAGAAAAGTCAATGCATTTGGTCATGATAATTACTTTTGTTATATAACTCCAGGGCGGATACAGCCCCCCCCACCCACTTTCGAAAATAAAATTAAAATAATTGCAAAAATTGGATTTTTGATGAGGGAAGAATGAAGTGAACTTTTATATTAAATTAAAAAAATAGCAATAACAACAACATTATACCAAATCCAAATAGCCCATTTAACCCCTACGAAGGAAGTCCAGAAAATTCCTCGTTTACGTTCAGAATCATCGCGCCTCTCCGTTTTCAAAATCCTGGATTCGACACTGATAACAATACAGGTTGATAATTAAATGCACCTTTGAAGTACATATTTTAAAATACTTTTGTTAACTTCAAACTATATTTATCAGGATTTTTATTGGGTTAAGGAAAAATATATCGATGCAACACTTGTGTTTAAATGGCATCAGTAGGCGTATTAGAGAATTTTTGTCAATTAGAAAAATTCCCCTTCGTTCCCTTTAAGCAAACTCTTTGTGGCCTCCCAAATGCAAATTCTTGGAAACGCCACTGCTACAATGTTTTTTTTTTTAATATCTTGAATGGTCTCATGGGGATCATTTTTCGTACTTATACACTCCTCTTCCAATTTCATGTAATTCATGACACACTTCAACAGTACTAATCTACCAGTATAATGACGTTTCTCTGTACTCACTTGATAGACCAAGTCTTTTGTTAGCACAGCAACAATTATATTAAATTATGCCAGTGGAGTCGTTATTTCAAACTGTGAAATAAAACATTAATCACTCACAGTTTCTGTTTTCTGTTCCTCCACAAAATTCTACAAATAATGTATTTTTTTAGTATTGTTATATTAAAAATCTTGTTCTGCTTTAAGCTGTTGTTACAACTATTATGACAGTAGTTTTTATTCTAATAGTATTTTAATAGGGGATTTTCGTACAATAATGGTAATTTGTTGTTTATTGTTATTCGTAAATATATTGAATATATATATATTAACGTGGATATCTAAATTATATATACATATACTATTATAACAAAACTTGTCTACTATCATGTGATTACATATTTACGTTTCTAACTTATTTGTCTCCTCGAATTTTTATTATTATATTTATTTTTTGTATGAAATTGTTGTGGTTGTTGTTTGTTATTAAGCACAAAGCTACACAAAGGGCTATCTGTGCTCTGCCCACCACGCGTATCGAAACCCGGTTTCTATCTTGTATGAAATGATGTCAAAATTAGCAGTTAAGACCCTGATTGTTTTCAACTGCGATTTAACCTTATGCCCCCTCCCCTATGTGCCATAAGTTAGAAAACACTAAGCACAAAAAGAATAACATATACATCTAAGGTCTACCTTTCCATGTGTAGCACTAAGTTTTATCTCCGCGAAATGTTCAGAAAGCTCCTATTGACCAAGTATTAAGTATTAAGAGTATCTATCCTAATATACGGGAATTTAACTCAATAAGTTCTGTAATTCAAGCCCTTTCGGAATGGAGACTTCTTTTCTCTAGGGACGTTTTTTTTTTTTTTTTACCTCCTGGTGCTTGTGATTATAACTATCAATAAGTTTTAACGCGAGCCTGCCAATCGACACAGTTTGAGTCTGCTGGAAAACATGTTTTTCTAATTTATATCTTCTTTTTGAGACAGTCCCTTAGGGAATGCTGAGATAAAGATGGTATGTCTGATAATATCTTCTCTGTTGCTTTGATGGGATTCTCCTAAGAACAAATTATACAAAGGTTGAAGGAACAAATCTAAAGCTAAACATGTATTTTTCTACTTGTATTTCCTGTTACAATACACTCAAGTAAATACATAGGTATCTCTGAGTCGCGTAATTTTACTCTGAAAGCTTTAGCATAAGGAATTTATTAAACCATCGTGGCCAGTCTCATCTAGTTTTTCAGTTTCTGTATTATTTTGCCTTGATGATATCAGCACGTTTTTGTTTCTGTTCTTATCGCAATAATGTGAGGAATTAAGAGCAACCTGTCTCAGCAATGACACTTTTAGAACTAACCTGTCTAATATCAACTGAGATTTTTCGTGTTTAAAATGAATTAAGACAGCTTGAATATTATAAGCTTACCCTTCTTTTTGAACATCATTCCTTCTTTGGAATTGTTATTGTGACTTCCGTGTCATGTTGACCTTTAGAGGGCGCTGAGTAAATCTCATCTTGAGTGATCCCACAATAATTTTTTTGAGAAGTTGCTTTATGGATTCGAATAGTAGCCCTTATTTAAGATAAAGTAATTTCCTGCAATATATATATATTATTGAACGTTTCCTATATGAGGAACGTCAATTTGATTTCTCGAGAAAAACGTTCAAGCCACATGCTATCAGAGAGAGAGAGAGAAGTTCGTCGTTAAGCCTTTTTATTTATTTTCACGTCAATGGGAAAATACGTCTTTTTATTGAATCGTTTTCGAATTTCTGTCAAGAAATGGTATCCGTAGTCAAGCTCCAATTTCACACAAGACTTAAGTCTGTCTTTTTTACCAGTGATGTACAATCTACTACTATATTGTGCTAATATTTAAAGATTGAAAGGGAAAATAAAACCCCAAAAAAAACATTAAATTTAATTTACAGGCATGAATAAATCACCTTCTGAGAGATGAAATATTAACTAATTATATCACCCCTGGTGGCTCAGCGGTAAGTCTGAGAGTTCATAACGCTAAAAATCGGGTTTCGATACCCACGGTGGGGAGAGTACTGATGGCTTGTCGTGTAGCTTTGCGATTAACAACAACAAGCATCTATTAGATTCTGTTCGA
This sequence comes from Limulus polyphemus, assembly GCF_000517525.1. Taxonomy (NCBI): domain Eukaryota; kingdom Metazoa; phylum Arthropoda; class Merostomata; order Xiphosura; family Limulidae; genus Limulus; species Limulus polyphemus. The sequence continues at coordinate 484,825 of NW_013665699.1, read as the reverse complement.
GAAACTTGTATTTTTTGACTCGCTGCTCTGGTTTTTCTCGACAACCCAACCCCTTTTTTTAGTATTATATAAACGTTACAGGATCATTCTGATTTGAGGAATTATTGGATATAAAACCAAACTAATCTATACTATGCATATTACGCTAACTTTTTACAGTAAGGCTAACTATATAGATCAGAAATGAATACTAATCTATAAATTAATTATCCCAATTCTACACGCACATACAAAACTGACAAGGCGTATAAAACGTTATTAATCAAAACACAAGAAAACTGAAACCTATAATGATTAGAACGCAAGAATCATTAGTTGGATACCCTCGACATGAACGATATATTTTCTACCACATCAAAGTAAGAAAACGCGAGGAATGAAAAAGTAATTTTTGAAGTAAATTTTTTTGTTTGTTTGTTTTTAGAATTTTCGTGCAGAGCTAGACAAAGGCCCAACTGCGCATAGACGTCCCTAATTTTGAAGTGATAGACTAGAGGGGAGGTAGCTAGTCAACAACACCTTCCGCCAACGCTTGGGCTACTCTTATAATGCACCCATTTTCCCAAAGTGAGGAGGCCGTAAACTGTGGATCCTTGGATGAAAATGATATGATGAATACAAGAGTAATAAGAAGTTATAAAAAGGTTGTTTTAAAACCTAATTTCCAAGTTGATACGTTTCAAAAACTTCGGAAGTGGTATTCAAAAAATTACCAAGTACAGCAGAGTAGAAGGTATTGTAGTAGGGGTTTAGAAGAATTATCGGATCGAGAAAGAGAGAGGAAGGGGTTGGATAGCATAAAAGTAATATATTTATTTAGTATATTATTTTTGTAACACATAATGTTAGAGCATTTGAATCGATAAAAACAAAGCCAACAACCACTTGGTGCAAAAAAAAAAAAAGCAATTTTTATTCACAAAGTATGTATCGACCAATACTCTTTACACGTCAGAATGCTACCGTCGTAATTGTGTTTATTAATGTATCTATCTCAGTATGTGGCAGACAGATTGTCTACTTTGGTTTTAAGGAAAACGAAGAAAATTGATTTATTTTCTCGCGAAGTGAAATACCAAGTAACCACTTCTCAAATATCAGCCCAATTAGAAGTTAAAGAGATTTGTTGTTTAAGATGTTAAGCAAAGTGAAGCGCAATAATAATCCTCTAAAATCAAGTTAATGACAATAAACTAATCCAGTGAGATGTAAAGATGCTTTTCAAACTACGTAACCCATTGATATTTTCGTTGGTCATTTACCGTTAACTGAGTAAAGCAAGTTAATGACAATAAATATTAATCCAGTGAGGAATAAAGATGCTTTTCAAACTACGTAACCCATTGATCTTTTCGTTGGTCATCTACCGTTAATTGAGTAACCGTACCATTTAGAAGATTTCATTGAAATAGCGCAACAAAATATTTATAGGCACTAAACAGCCGCAGAAATTAATCGGTGATGTCTCAATAAAGGTATTTTGTTTGGAAGAAAATGGTAGAAGAAAAAATTTAACATTCCCGAGCGTGGCTTAGAGATTAGTGTATCAAAGATCTGGGATTCGAAACGTGATTTGTATTCTCAGCTGCGGGTGCATTATAAGAGTGACAGTCAGTCGTTAATGCTAATATTCATTTGAGCATATGCGCTTCAGAGCGGTTACTGCCAACCGGTTCTCTTGCCTCTCGTCCGCGGTTTAAATATAGGGATGACTATTCTTTAGAGCCTGGCCGTTTATCTCACTGTGTGTATAAGGTCTATTTCAGGTGAGCATACAAATAAAAGCCTTGAAAAAATTAAATAAACAAACACATTTTTCATGTTTAGTCACAAATCTATGATAAGGATTCGTCATCAAAAACTTTTTTTTTATAATAAATTTTTTAAATTTTTGTATTTCACAAGTGCTAGAAAAGTGTGGTCCGAGAGTTGCTTAGTGGGTAGCGAATGTTAGCGTGCTCAAGCTGTGAACACGAGGTTTCAAATATCTCGTCCCGTTTCCCCAAAAACGCGCTCCGTACTTTCGGACCGTAGGTACGATATAAGAATGAACTCTATTTATCAAAGTAGCCCAAGAGTTGGATGCTGTTGACAAGTTGCTTTGCTTCTAATCTATCCGTTTCAAATCAGCTACTGCTATTGGTAGATGGTCATTCATATAGCTGTGCGCAAAATTCTGGAAAAAAATAAAAACTCGATAACTCCCATGATTTATTAGTTTGAGCTGTTTTAAAAGTAAAAATATAACTCATATCCTGTGTAAATTTCTAAAGTAGATTTTTTCATAATAACTAACATTTGGTTTTATGCTGTGGAATATTATTTTTAACGGTAATCCCCTTCATGTATCTAAGGTCTTATAGTTGTACTAGAGCCGCGTAATGGGCATAAATCCTTGTTCTTACTATCGAGCACATTTACCTGGCTTCTGTACTTCGAAAATAAAAAGGATGAAAGGTTCGGTAATGATCAATGTATATACTTGTTTTTCATTGGGTAAGCCTTAGAAAATCAACTTATATATATATATATATGTATATACTTGTTTTTCATTGGAAGATTGAGTAAGCCTTAGAAAATCAACCTATATATATATATATATATACTTGTTTTTCATTGGAAGATTGAGTAAGCCTTAGAAAATCAACAAAAAGCAGTTATTGCACAACATAGCTGAAGTGTTCTTCGGCTAATAAAAACATACCGTTTGTAGATGATCTACGGTAGTTAACGTCGTGTGCAAATTTTCTGTATTTATCGATATTGATTGATTGATACTTGTTTGATTGATGTTACGAGTGTTAGCTTAAGATTAATAATTCTTGACATATACGTATGTATATATGTTCGTCTAGTAATTGTTTTCTGGCATCGGAAAGGCATGAGTGAACATATGTGTATATGATAATAATTGGTGTGTATAAATACATTAACACAAGCGATATGCACCTGTATATATATATGAGTTGCTTACACAAGTATGACAGCTGGCGGCGTGAGTATATATATATATTATTAAAAATGTTGATATGTGGTTATCAGTTTTTTCTATTAATCTGATAATTGCAGGTATTGTAATATATATATATATATATTATTAAAATGTTGATATGTGGTTATCAGTTGTTTCTATTCATCTGATAATTGCAGGTTTGTAATATATATATATATATATTATTAAAATGTTCATATGTGGTTATCAGTTGTTTCTATTCATCTGATAATTGCAGGTTTGTAATATATGTATATTATAACAAGGATCTAATATACACAAAGGAGTGAGTGTTGTCAGTTCATGACAAGTACACGAAAAGCTGGGTGGATAGTTGAGTAGAACACTCATATCAATGCATATAGAACTGTCCCTGAATACTGTGTAAAAGTATGTGTGTGTTTTTTTGTGTTTTTTTAAATTCTTACTGGTAAATTTCCTCTGAAACCTTTTTTGTTAAGTGCATGTGAGACTTTGAAAGGAATAAACAAATCGTTAAAAGGTTACTGAGTAACTGATCATTAGTCATTCCAGGGACTAAAACCAAAAAAAAAAAAAGAAACAAAAACTCATAATATGTTTTTATATTATTCGTGAAAGTCAACTCTAACATATTCCCTAAAAGTTCTGTTGTTGTAAAACGTGTATCATCAAATGCTATTTCATGATCCCCGTAATGTTGTTTTCTCCTTGCACAACTGAATTGAAGAGTAATCAGATATTTTTAGTTTGCTTCTTACAAATGGCATGTTATCGTTATGTCCTTGTATATTATATGGTATCTCATTGTTATATCTTTGTATAAATTATGATATATCTCTGTTACTGTTATATCTATATAAAGTATATCTCACTTTCACTGTTATATCTTTGCATAAAATATATTTCATTTTCACTGTTATATTCTTACATAAAGTATGATAACTAACTCACTTTTACTGTTATATCCTTACATAAAGTATGATAACTAACTCACTTTTACTGTTATATCCTTACATAAAGTATGATAACTAACTCACTTTTTACTGTTATATCCTTACATAAAGTATGATAACTAACTCACTTCTACTGTTATATCCTCACATAAAGTATGATAACTAACTCACTTTTACTGTTATATCCTTACATAAAGTATGATAACTAACTCACTTTTACTGTTATAT
>NW_013665699.1:467121-480107 GCF_000517525.1 Limulus polyphemus | reverse complement strand
AGGGATAGCTATATTCTAGTGGTTAGCATGCTCTGGTTGTGAATCAGAGGGTTCATGGTTCGCGGTCCGTTGCCACAAAAACGTGGTGCCATGGATGCGTTATAAGAGTAACGATCAAATTCTATCGTTCATTCAGACAATAGTAGCCCAAGAGTTGGCGGCCGGGAAGCGGAGGAATGTACGTTGATTAGCTACCCTTTAGATAAGTTCAAAATTAGGGATAGCTATATTCTAGTGGTTAGCATGCTCTGGTTGTGAATCAGAGGGTTCATTGTTCGCGGTCCGTTGCAACAAAAACGTGGTGCCATGGATGCGTTATAAGAGTAACGATCAAATTCTATCGTTCATTCAGACAATAGTAGCCCAAGAGTTGGCGGCCGGGAAGCGGAGGAATGTACGTTGATTAGCTACCCTTTAGATAAGTTCAAAATTAGGGATAGCTATATTCTAGTGGTTAGCGTGCTCTGGTTGTGAATCAAAGGGTTCATTGTTCGCGGTCCGTTGCAACAAAAACGTGGTGCCATGGATGCGTTATAAGAGTAACGATCAAATTATATCGTTCATTCAGACAAGAGTAGCCCAAGAGTTGGCGGCCGGGAGGCGGACGAATGTACGTTGATTAGCTACCCTTTAGATAAGTTCAAAATTAGGGATAGCTATACGCAGGTAGCCTTTGTGTAGTAGCTTTGTTCGTAATATCTAAACAAAATACTTGCTTTGGCTTTGAATCACAATCATTAACAATTTGGCCTTAGACGCTAAGTAACATGTTCATGTTTTCGTCTAACACAGGACAGGACTGGTGTTTATAACATATGGTAAGACGAAAGTGGGCAAAGAAGTTAATTGAACCTGAGTGTTTAAAAAAAAGCTAAAATGTTATGGTTTGGTATAATCTTGATTTCAACATTGACGAATTATAGGATTACTGAAAAGTCAATGGTATTGAAAGTATGCCAAAAAATAACATTATATATGTGTATCTGTGTAGAAATATACTTATGAATCAGTATCTGTGGAGAAATACACTTATGAATCAATTTTAACTTACTCTGGACGAAAAAAAAGTAAGTAAAATGATACATGAACAAAAAAGTACAAGCACGATGATATTAAATTTTGTTTGAAAAGATTTTGGCAGATACTTTCCAAACCCACGTTTGATCCAGATGATGGAAAGTATCTGTTATCTGAGATTTATCCACTTGATTCAGAAACAAGCAAACAAAACACGTAGGAACAACGTCTATAATAAAAACATAAATTGGTTTTGACTTTATGCCTTGACTATTATGTTCTAAAATCAACCATTTAGGTCTCACTCTAGAATTCGAAAACGTAATCTAAAAATAAAAGCAAAAAATGAATGTTTAGTGCCTTAAATTGGCGCTTGTGCGTTTAGTTTCAAAGATTAAGATAAAAGGTCACGTGTTAATATCACATTTCTTTAATGAAACATTAAAGTTGATTAACAGAACAAAATGGATATTTGTTGTGAGTTCAACTAAAAAAAATTAAAACATTACACTTTATGGTTTAAACCCCGAAAGCTGGCGAAGTATTAGGAATCAATAGGCCTAAAATTTAGGATAAAATTCATGTTAACAGCCGATGTTTTTTTTTTCACATTTTTTCTTCTCCAATGTGACTTCAAGTCAGAAACGCGTAAAAAAAGTATTTCAGATCTATCTTTTGTCTCCCACAAGCCATTGCTCAAAAGGCCCTTCGTTTAATACCAGAACTCTTCAGTTTGGATAGACGATGAAAGACAAAAGTTTGTTTGTTTGCTTGTAATTAAGCACAAAGCTACACAATGGGCCATCTGTGTTCTGCCCACCACGGGTATCGAAACCCGGTTTCTAGCATTGTAAGTCCGCAGACATACCACTGTGTCACTGGGGGCAAAAGAGAAAATATTATGTGAAACAATATTTATGTATGGCATATAATATTTTAAACTTACGGTTTAAGTAGCCGAAAATTGCAGTTAACGTGATTTTTATAGTACCTGTTAGGCCAGATTTCCACAACTTTGTACATTTCAACAGTATTGCTGTAACACGGCATAATTATCATTGTCTTTACTCTATCCAACACTGAGTAAAGTTTTAAGTTGTTTCGACAACAGTAACTAAGCAGTATATAAAACTTGGGGACTCCAGTAGGCTCAAACTGAAGAGGAGTAAACGAAAACAATCAGAAAAGGGAAAAAAGGAGGATGAAGAATAACACAATATATATATATATATATATATATTCTGTATTTATTCCTTGCGCGATGTATGATTATATGTATATATATATTCTGTATTTGTGTGTTTATTCCTTGCGCGATGTATGATTATATGTATATATATATATATATATATATATATATATATTCTGTATTTGTGTATTTATTCCTTGCGCGATGTATGATTATATGTATATATATACAGTATATATATTGTTTGTTCCTTACGCATTGTTCTTTATTTCAGTTGCGTATGTATATATACACGTTGCTGAAGTAACTACAACACGCCCCAAGTGGCAGTTCAGATTTAATACAAACTGTGTTTTAGTAATCTTCTGAGTCTGAAATCCTATCTATATGTAGTATTTCGCTTTGAGCTTATTGAGAGAATAAATAAAGTAGGCTTTTATATAAAGAGCAACCGAGGCAGTGACAGACAGGTTGACTTACTTTTCTTACTGTTATAACATTTATCCACAAGTGACGACTGTAAGTCACCCTTAACCGGCATTTGTTTACATAGCTGTGTTTACATGCTATTTATCAGCTTTGTATTAGCATGTAAAATTTACGTCAACTCATTTGTGGCTGAAAAATCTACTTTTAATCAAGTCTTAAAAGAAAGAAGGTTGAAATATACTTAAACCTAACGGATTTTACACAGTGAAGTAAATGTTCATTTTTCATTTTCAGTTAGTGGGTAATGCAAATTAAAGAGAGAAGCGAATAAGTAATTCTGTTGAGTTTTGCATAACAGGTAGTTACAAGCTGTTGAAAGATTTTCTATGCAAGTTTAGTGTTATATGATAGCTCTGGACGAGAAAATCTTTTAACCCCAATAACCCTCTTATGTATATTTACTCTCATCTAGATGTATTATAAAAAAAAAAAAACAGTTTCTTTCAACACGCTCGTTGTCCACTTATGTTTACACTTGGTACTAAGACTTACTATAGAGGGTTGGGTACGTTATATTAAAACGATTTTAGAGGCTCAACACGTCGTTAAGTGTCGCCACATCCAGTCATATTATACTTAACGACCGTGCATCTTGACAATAGTTCTACAAGTACTTTATATTGCAAAAGGCTCCTTTATCAGAATGTCATGTCCTCCTTGATTGCAGAGTTTTGTTATGCCCCATTAATTGGCCAAGAGAAACAAAATGTTGCTCATATTTTGAGGATGCACCAGTCTTACACCTCTTACGTTCTATAATTTGCATTTTAACTCAATGTAATATCAGAACTTAAACTTAGTTTTTTTCTCTAACTTGTGAGTATTTGCTTTAGTAAGGCATTAAAAAAACAGAATCTTGCTTTTTCCATTCTTCATTACAAGCTAAACGACCCTGTATATCATAGGGCTGTTGTATTGCCGCTTTGGTGTCTTAGATCATGACACTATGTATACTAATATATTCATATTTGTAATAGTTTATATGTTGTATTCCCGCTTCGGTGTCTTAAATCATGACACTATATACACTAATATATTCATATTTGTAATAGTTTATATGTTGTATTGCCGCTTTGTCTTTTGATATATTTTCTTTCTATTTTGTTAGATTGCAGTTTTGTCTCAAATTTATAGCTGGTAATAACATATAATTTTAAGACTATACTAAAAACAAAGCATATGAATTAGTATGAACCAGTATTTTTCAGCCGGATTTACCAGACGACCGGGCTTTGGTCGTTGCGACCCCCATTATCTCTACAAGGATGAAAAAACAGTTCGTCATAGTTCATAGTGATACGTGCACTTCTCAGACACCTCGAGGACTAAAAAAAATGTTGACTCAGTGCAGACAGCTCGTGCGTGACCCTTGGGGATCACGACCCACCATTTGAGAAACATTGGAATAGACAATAAACACTTATGATGGCTGTTTCAGTAGAACCTTAGAGAGAGTAGAATAGACAATAAACACCTATGTTGGCTGTTTCAGTAGAACCTTAGAGAGAGTAGAATACACATTAAACATCTATGTTGGCTGTTTCAGTAGAACTTTAGAGAGTGTAGAATAGACAATAAACACTTATGTTGGCTGTTTCAGTATAACTTTAGAGAGAGTAGAATAGACAATAAACACTTATGTTGGCTGTTTCAGTGGAACTTTAGACAGAGTAGAATAGACAATAAACACCTATGTTGGCTGTTTCAGTAGAACTTTAGAGAGAGTAGAATAGACAATAAACACCTATGTTGGCTGTTTCAGTAGAAATTTAGAGAGAGTAGAATAGACAATGAACACTTATGATGGCCGTTTCAGTAGAACTTTAGAGAGAGTAGAACAGAAAATAAACATCTATGATGGCTGTTTCAGTAGAACTTTAGAGAGAGTAGAATAGACAGTAAACACCTATGATGGCTGTTTCAGTAGAACTATAGAGAGAGTAGAATAGACAATAAACAGTTATGATGGCTGTTTCAGTAGAACCTTAGAGAGAGTAGAATAGACAATAAACACCTATGATGGCTGTTTCAGTAGAACCCTAGAGAGAGAGTAGAATAGACAATAAACACCTATGATGGCTGTTTCAGTAGAACTATAGAGAGAGTAGAATAGACAATGAACACTTATGATGGCCGTTTCAGTAGAACTTTAGAGAGAGTAGAACAGACAATAAACACCTATGTTGGCTGTTTCAGTAGAACTTTAGAGAGAGTAGAAAGTTCTACTGAAACAGCCAACATAACTGTTTATTGTCTATTCTACTCTCTCTATAGCTCTACTCAAACAGCCAACATAAGTGTTTATTGTCTAAAGTTCCACTGAAACAGCCAACATAAGTGTTTATTGTCTATTCTACTCTCTCTATAGTTATACTGAAACAGCCATCATAGGTGTTTATTGTCTATTCTACTCTCTCTAAAGTTCTACTGAAAAAGCCAACATAAGTGTTTATTGTCTATTCTACTCTCTCTAAATTTCTACTGAAACAGCCAACATAGGTGTTTATTGTCTAATAGAGAGAGTAGAATAGACAATAAACACTTATGTTGGCTGTTTCAGTAGAACCCTAGAGAGAGAGTAGAACATACAAAGTTTGAGAAATTCTATGAATTGCAACTGCTTGTTGAACGAAAAGAGGATGACGTTTCGGTTTTTGTAGTGAGGACTACCTTAATATAGAAGACGAAACGTCGTTGTACCCTTTTCATTCAACAGGCAGTTGCAGTTCCTTAAAGTCCTTAAACACACCTATGCTGGCTCATGATATTACATACTTCATCGTGGCTCGTCAGCGATCTCTGCCTGTGTACGAATAATTGCATTTTAGGAACTGGGCCGGTAGAGGAAATCATTAAAATAGACGAAATAAGAAACTTTAAAGTTGGTTAATTAAGAAAAGGTATCTGAAAAAAATGGATATTCTCAGACATTGCTCCTTAAACTCCCTGTTTTGTCTTTTATTGTGATATTCTAGGACTAAACACCTATTCTTCTGAATCCTAGTTAATTGGTTGTTTCTACATTTTCCGTCAACAAATGGTTGGGAAAATGTACTCTAAGTCACGTTATTTTAGGGCACATGACTATGCTCACAACTTAAAAAGTAATAAATGTATAGATGGTTATAGGATTTAGACAGCTGTTACGATAAAGTTGCGTAAATATATTCGTTTATTTTTGTGGTTATTTCAAGGGAGTTTTGTTCAGTGATGTCTTTGTATGAATAGAGTTTGTAATGGACATATATATTCAATGAAGAGGATTTTGAGAAAACTCCGCATGTATAGAAGGATTTATTTGTTTTTTTTAACGCAAAGCTACACAATGGGCTACCTGCGCTCTGTCCACCGGGGAAGGGGGGGGGGAGAATCCTCGATTTTTAGTGTTATAAGTCGTTCTTACCGTTGATTTTTTAGGAGGGGGGACTTTTTAGAAGAAACGTTTCCACACTATTGCATTAGGCTTTAGAAAAGCAGATATCAAGAAGAAAAATGCGTTTTTGAAACTTTCAAAATTTTGGGGGGGGAGAAGAAGAAAAAAATCTGGAAGATTCCTAACGTGTTGCATTTGGAGTTCATTTTTTATTTGTATTTATGTTTATTTTATGGATTTTATTTTATTTTATGGTTTATTTTATGATTTTTTTTGTTCTTCATTTTAGTGTGTTTTTTTTAAGTACGTTTATGTTTCAAACAAGTGTTCATGTTAAGTTAACATGTAAGTGGTTTCCGAAAACATAAAACTAACGTGAACAAATTAAATTGGTTTGAATTTAACCTAAATCATAACGTAATTACCTTGAAATATATTCTTAGATTAGTACAGATTTGGCATACCTTATATATCAAATGAAAACAGTAAATCTGGACGAGCTTGCCAATAAAAATATTTTTCCCTCTTTATTTCACCAATTGTTGTGAGAATCTTTTCCACTATCTGTACACGTGTCGACTACAAAGCTGTAAATCAAATCCACCTCATTTATTAACGTCTGTGGATTCACTAAATCTATATAAACACACACGAGAGAAATTAAGTCTGTGAAAGTAAGGCAGGAACTGTAGAAATTTTTAAAAAGCATGAAAAGGGGTGAAATACGGGACTCCATAGACAGAGGGTAGAATCCGTTCGATACTTCGATAGACAGATACTCAGATCGTCATTGATGTTTTATCCGTCTATTGCAGTACACAATATATTTGCTTTTTTTTTTCCTTTTTTTCTTCAATGAAATTAAATATACGTGTTTGAATAATCTTAGACATAAATTTCAATATTTTACGTGTGTCAAACTTACTTTCTATGTTATATTTGATATACATTTACTCATCTAGCACAATCTTGTTTGCCACTTTGAAATGGTCTTGTAAACTCTGGCATTGTTACCCTGAAAAAAAAAAAAAAACATCTTCAGTCAGCAGTTATATGGCGGAAATACAAACAGAAGAGAAAATGCGTGCACTTAAAAGTCGGAAAGTTCAAAGTGAAAGCTAGGAGAAGAATTAGAACATGGGCTGAGATGTTAGTAAATGCTAGAGTAGCCAGCGAAAGACAGCTGGAGGAATTCTACACGTAGAAGGTATGATGGAAATGAGCACCAAATGCGGTATATACATTCCTCACAGAAACTGACCAGCTCGTAACAGCAGATGGCACTATTATTCCATATTGAATAGATATGAGATGGTTGGATATTCTGGAAAACCTTTCTATCATCCCAGATCTTCATTTCACTAATATTTCATCTCTTGCTGTATGTGCAAATAAATTGGTTGTTGAATGCTGGTTTCGATTTCGTTGTGTGGAATACAATCGAACACACATTTAGATCAACATCTAATATCGCCTATCAGTCACTGCAGTGTGAACAGCACTCGTTAAAACTCAGTATAACAGTATTTACTTTTTGTTTTCAGTGTAATAGTTTGACGAATGGTTAGATGATTTGGTTAAATTATCGAAAAGTTGAGGGTCACTGAACTCTATTTGAATAAATTACGAGTTATATGTACAAGTTTTCTATTAAATTAAACCCCATTCATGTTGTTATTGTTTTTTTCTGATCTTATTTTACAGTCTGTCTAAAGTAAGTGTATTACGTGAGTTATGTAAGCTTTGGCCAAAAGACTTGATTAATCAAAATGTGATGATTGTGCCAAACAGCGGAGTTGAGGTTCCGTGGTTCGCGTCCCACCACCACCACAACAATATATATATATAATCGCCCTCCGCACTTTTGGGCTGTAGGCGCGTTTTAAGAGTGACGGAAAAGTCCTATTATTCGGTCAAACAAGAATAGCTCATGAGTTGACGATGTGTAATATTGACTAACTGTCTTCCCTATAGTCAGCCTGTCATTTCATAAGTATGGAAGGCTAGCGCAGGTAGCCCATTGTACAGCTTTGCGCTAAAACAAGCACCTTAAATAAAGCGTAAAGCATAAAATATATACCTCGACGAAGTTACATAAAGCCTTCTATATAAATGCAAGGGCGCGGGTTGACCTCGTGGTAGAGCTCCGGATCTCTGAGCTGGCGTACCACAAAATGTTCCTTTTAAGCTGTGAGTGCATTATAAGAGTGACATTCGATCCCCGTGGATAGTGGGTAGGGTGTTACTGAATGTCTGCTTTCCCTCTGGTCAGTAGTTCAAAGTTAGAGACGGCGGCAGATAATATTAGTAGTTTTGCCATAAACATAAAAATATAAAAACGCTGTCTCAAATCTAAAAAGAAAAATGTATAAATGATAGTGTAAGCTGTTTAATAAATCATAATTATGAAGTGTAAATATTAGTAATATCTCAAAGTATCTCAATCACAATAGCCAACTTAATCTGCATGCAGTAAACGACAATCTAAGTGAAGGAGACGTTACTGAACTTAGCATTTAAATCGAAAAATATGTATATGTTCATATCATTTCAACGGGTAACTGAATACATACCATTACCTTTTTTACTGCCATCACAAAGGTTTTTAGTTGATGTTACAAAAAAGATTTTTTGGGGGGCTGAGAATTCATATCACCACAGATAATATAAAATTTACTCTTAAACAATTAAAGAATGTTTTAATCCCTTCTGGTGTTAAAATATGAATATGATTGCGTCATCTTGTTTGATGGATGAGTGGATCTGACACATTATTAAGGGCGTAGGATGTCGGGGAGACTTTGCAGTAGAAGAATGCTTCTCCTCTCTCTCTCTCACACACACACACATATGAAAGAAGAAAAAAGAGCTTATCTCTAAAGGAATGACAAATCGAGAGTTCTGGCCAAGAACTCGGTTTGGGAAGTGGATGTCAATGAGAAATTAAAAACAAGAATGACTTGGAGTATTTGAATAGAGCATGCGTTTTTTACAATACAACACGTTGAATAATAATAATAAAAAATTGCTTCTTTGAATCTAACACAACTAAAAACCTACCACGAGTATCATTATTCCCTGAAGAATATTATGGTTCAGAGCCAAAAAGTTTGGTATCTAATCCGGAAGAAAATCAGCGGAACAAAAGGATTATTTATGTCTTTGGTGGATTCAATAAAATGCTTGAAAAGTGATTTTTTTTCCTCTTAGAGATAAGTTACGGAGAAAAAAATGAATTAATTTGAAATTCACCTCTTTTTTTTTGTACCCTTTCTTTATTTACACTCATACATAAAAACATCTAGTTTGTGATCAGTGTGAGAACTGTGGAGATTCTACTCGTAAAGGGAATATTAGATAAACTTAAACTCCAACGAAAAACTACTATCCATAAATGAAAGGGAATGAATAATAATGCCGACATTACAATGTATTCTTAAATATATATATATACATATAAGCTAACTGCCTATTGTTTTATTTACTAATTAAAGTGATTAAAATAACGTCAAAGATATTAGTAAAAAGTCAATTTAATTGTTATGACGTGTTATTTATTTTGTTATACGATAGAAAATGTATGTGTGTGTTGAACAAGTTATTCCTTTGAAACTGATGAGTCTTGACTTTAATCAACTATCATTGATGTGAAATCTTGTCACGCGCTCCGAACCTTTATTCGATGACACAAGTAGTAAAATCAGATGTAAAAACATATTACTTATTTCATTGTGTGATCTTTCTGCACATTTATGGCGGAACTCATTTCATTCTTAATCTTTCTCTTTACTAATAAAAGTAGAAGTTTAAACAACATATTAATTGTTAATATCTAAAAAGCAAAGGTGGACTTCGGGAATCTCACATAACATTTTGAGTTTTGAAACCTTTGGTTTTGAATTTTGGAGCCGAAATCGAATCAAACAGATTATAATGTGTGACAGTTTTCATATAATTCTAAGAAACTGTGCGTGAGAGTAAAGAATAATGCATTATATGTCAACCACATTACATCTGCCATATCTAGTAGCGTACGCAGCGTATAAGGCCTAACCTCCTTGTCGTAAACACAATGTTCAAGTTTAACTTTAAACACGAAAAGGTAGTCTTAGAAAAATTGGTTTCCCACACATCAGAAATTTGCAGTGTACGTCAAATGATAAAAACTGTTTATGTAACGATAAGACGCCAGTGTTTTTAATATTTAAGATAGAGTTTGTTTTTTTTAGTTGTAAAGAAGGATTGCAGAATGTATCAGGAAGATTTTCAATATTTAATTATAAATACAACGATTTTTTCTTCCAATATAATAATTAACCTTTTGTTTAGATATATGTTAATTAATAATCCTATAATAAAACATAACGGCCTTCTCCCTGAAACTTATATATCGTGCTGGAATTAGCAACTTTTTTTTTTTTAGCAACAGGTAACAGCAAAGTTTGATCACTACGTTAATAGTATTAGCATGTGTTTTTTCTTTGGGGGTCGATTTTTTTAGCCCCCCAGTGGCATAACGGCTTGTCTGAGGACTTACACGCTAGAAACCGGGTTTCGATACCCGTGGTGGGCAGAGCACAGATAGTCTTTTGTATAGCTTTGTGTTTAATTACAATCAAAGAAACAAAAAAATGACTGATGAAGAAATGTCCACTTCCGTTTATTTTTTTGATGCTAACTTTTTCTGTTGATCCTATCCTACATACTTTGAAATATCATTATTGTTTATTCATATAGTAGTAACTGCTTTGTAAACGGCTTAGATTACTCGATTCATTAAAAATAGTGTGTAATATAAAATAATTTATAAGTAACTGTAAATGTTGATGTATTTTTTTCTAAATATTAACCTGCATGCATACAAAGAGGCTGAAAAATAAATTATTATTTTAATATTTCGAACCAACCAGGCTTTTCACACAAGAGATTTACAATAAACCGTCGCCCCCCCCCCCCCGTGGCACAGCGGTATGTCTGCGGACTTACAACGCTAGAAACCGGGTTTCGATACCCGTGGTGGGCAGAGCACAGATAGCCCATTGTGTAGCTTTGTGCTTAATTACAAATAAACCTTTTTAAAGAAATATAAGTTCACATGTGGATCATGTGGAAAATCCAAAATAAAAGTTCGATTTTCCTGTGTCGCACAAAAATTATTATATTAGCAATTGACAAAAGTAGAGAAAAATAAAACAATATTTTATTCATATTAAAAAATGCGATCTTAGCGCTCACACTATTTTTTATTTTATTCTTGGTAAGTTGTGTAAAGTTAAACAAAACTCTGATGTATTACAACTTATATCCAATATTCGTATTTCTTTACAAATAATTCTGTATATAATTCAATTTCAGGTAGCTCAACGTTCTAAAGTAGAAAGTGGAGTGACAAGGTTTTCTTTGTTTAGACCGAAGTGAAGACTGGCGCCCCTTTTAGCTGAAGTGTAACTAACCATACAAGGAAACCATTTAGATCATGCGTATATGTTCCAGCGAGACCACCGTCAAAATTTTACGTTAGTGAAACAGGTCTCGAACTTATATGTAGATCAAAAAGTATTTAAATTCTCTACTACATGTGTTAGAAACCACAGACAATGTCGTAAAACTGTACTAATTAATTATATTACTGTATCTGACTGAACAACAAATTTATATCAAATAATTATAATACAAGCCATATTAATACAATTTTTAAAATCCTTCATCAAATAAGTATATAATTATCCCTGCATAAATCCATCCAAGAATGACGTAAATGGCCACGTGATTATATCCTACCGTGTTTTTAAGTAACGAGTATAAAGAGTCACTATTTCCTTGAGATCCCAGCAAGTATTATTAATAATACATCATGGGTTTATTTATACAGTTAAGCCAGATTTTATTTATATTAAAGCTTTTGCTCGATGACACATCCAAATATTAGTTTTGAACAGCTTAAACACAATTTGTCCCCCCAGTGGCTCAGCTGTAAGTATGAAGGTTTATAACGCTAAAAACCAAGTTTCGATACCCGTCGTGTGCACAACACAGATAGCTTTGCACTTAACTATGAACTAATTAATTTTTTTTATTCTTGTTAACATTCGAATTGATCAGAAATGGGCAAGTTGATATTTTGTTAATCAGATTGTATATGATTGTATAAAGTGCATATATTAGGCGTTGTACATTTTATTCCATGTAAAATAGTTCCAACAGCTAAGCTGTTTTCTGAGCTGTTCAGTTTTTTGAAAGAATAAACTACATTTTTGTACTGTATTAGTTGTACATATTGAGTATTACCATGGAAGAAAAATAGTATACTGTTACTTTTATGACGTGTCCAGAGTAGAAACTGTGGAAAGTGTTCAGCAACATCACGTCTCGCATCTTGGACTCTTCGATCCACAGCCCGACACGCTAAACTACTAGTTCACGCCCAGTCCAGGTCAGTTAGAAATATTGCAAAATTACATTATATCCAACTGAACATTGTTCTGTTCCCTTCTTTGGCTACGATATAATTATATCCAACTGAACATTGTTCTGTTCCCTTCTTTGGCTACGATATAATTATATCCAACTGAACATTGTTCTGTTCCCTTCTTTGGCTACGATATAATTATATCCAACTGAACATTGTTCTGTTCCCTTCTTTGACTACGATATAATTATATACAACTAAACATTGTTCTGTTCCCTTCTTTGGCTACGATATAATTATATACAACTGAACATTGTTCTGTTCCCTTCTTTGGCTACGATATAATTATATACAACTGAACATTGTTCTGTTCCCTTCTTTGGCTACGATATAATTATATACAACTAACATTGTTCTGTTCCCTTCTTGGCTACGATATAATTATATACACTAACATGTTCTTGTTCCCTTCTTTAGGAACTACGATATAATTAGTATTACACTAACAT
>NW_013665699.1:465208-467099 GCF_000517525.1 Limulus polyphemus | reverse complement strand
ATATAATTATATACAACTAAACATTGTTCTGTTCCCTTCTTTGGCTACGATATAATTATATACAACTAACATTGTTCTGTTCCCTTCTTTGGCTACGATATAATTATATACAACTGAACATTGTTCTGTTCCCTTCTTTGGCTACGATATAATTATATACAACTAAACATTGTTCTGTTCCCTTCTTTGGCTACGATATAATTATATACAACTAAACATTGTTCTGTTCCCTTCTTTGGCTACGATATAATTATATACAACTAAACATTGTTCTGTTCCCTTCTTTGGCTACGATATAATTATATACAACTGAACATTGTTCTGTTCCCTTCTTTGGCTACGATATAATTATATCAAACTGAACATTGTTCTGTTCCCTTCTTTGGCTACGATATAATTATATCAAACTGAACATTGTTCTGTTCCCTTCTTTGGCTACGATATAATTATATACACTTGGTAAATATTAACTGAGGAGGTCTTGAATAAATAAAATTATTAAATCCGCCTGCAGCCATGCGCTACACTCTTAACGGCCAGAAAAGCGATTCATTCCAATAAATTTATTCCGCCCCCTTCCAAAAAAAATCATTCAAAAATCATTAAAGTGACGAGATCAATTCCGTAAAGATCGTTATCTGTATTATGTTATTAAACATAAGAAACATGAGTTTTAGAGCGAAAAGTTTTCGGTGGATCAACAAGAGTTCTTTTATAAGGCTAGATAATTTATATGACATCTAAAAAAATGTCTACATAATCAGTAACTGCATACAAGTTCAGTTGCTAATGGCAATACCACGCAAAAAAAAAAATGTTTATATAAATTCTGTGTAAATTAACGAACACGTTAAAGTGTATATGTTTTTGTATAGAGGATGATATATGATAGTATGCTTCTAAGTTAACACTATGGTTTTGGTCTCTCTTTTTTTTTTTTCCAGCATCAGTTTTCACTATTGCTAACTTGGTCTTATGATGGACGGCACTGTTCAGTCAATTACATTTTCCAGGCGGCTGCACACTTCATCGATCTAGCTATAAATTCTTCCTACATGTCAGAAATGGAGTTTATTCTCCGACCAAAAGAGCGGCAGTCTTACTGTTCCAAACCAACATGTAAAGCCCGTGTTTGTGCTTCGCCAAACTGTTAAGCTTACTTTCTACTTTCAACCATACTTTTATCTTGTAATTCGAACAACGTTTTATTTAAAGGCAGATAGATAAACGAACAAACTTAGTGAGCTATTTTTCACAAATCCACAACAATAATCCATATGAAATGTCTTACATCCATTGTTTAACATATGAAATACATGGGCAGATCCATTTTTCATAAGTGTTATAAGAAAAATAAATTCAAAACAACTTGTTATATTCTCTAAAAACACTTACCATATCTTTCCTTACATGCGCATTACAAGCCTGATATAACAACGATAAAAACAGCAGTAATATGATTGCATTTTTCATAAGTGTTATAAGAAAAATAAATTCAAAACAACTTGTTATATTCTCTAAAAACAGTTACCATATCTTTCCTTACATGCGCATTACAAGCCTGATATAACAATGATAAAAACAGCAGTAATATGATTGCATTTCTGAACAGTGAGTTTTAGAGATTGGTAACCAACCACATGCTATACATTTATAAGACTTTTAATTTTATAAATAGTGATACTAAACTCTGATCAAAAGTAGTGTAATTATCTAGCTCAGAACTAAAGAGTAACTTTAAAGATGCTATACATTAATAAGACTTCTAACTTTAAAAATAGTGATACCAAACTTTGATAAAAAGTAGTGTAATTATCTAGCACAGAACTAAAGAGTAACTTTAAAGATGCTATACATTTAAAAGATTTCTAACTTTAAAAATAGTGATACC
>NW_013665699.1:462673-464208 GCF_000517525.1 Limulus polyphemus | reverse complement strand
CTATACATTTATAAGACTTCTAACTTTAAAAATAGTGATACCAAACTCTGATCAAAAGTAGTGTAATTATCTAGCTCAGAACTAAAGAGTAACTTTAAAGATGCTATACATTTATAAGATTTCTAACTTTAAAAATAGTGATACCAAACTTTGATCAAAAGTAGTGTAATTATCTAGCTCAGAACTAAAGAGTAACTTTAAAGATGCTATACATTTATAAGACCTCTAATTTTCAACCGTAAACCCAATAATATCTCAAGAGGTTCGGTACATCATGATCTTTGGATATTTAGGTTAGTCCTAAGTCCAAGTACTTTAGCTAACCGTAGAAAATACTACTTATGAACAAATCATTAATAATATCCAACATTATTTAAACATTAACCTAACCTTCAAGAAAAATATTGTTATATTACATGGATAACTATATTTTTATAAGAACTCTAATATTGACATTATAATCTGTCAATAATTATAAGAACTTACAAGTGAAACCAAAAAATAATGTGTAAACCACACTTGATGTGTTATATTCTGTGTCGTCAAGTTCTTTCACCCAGTACCAGCGCTTATCAAGCTGTACGAGTTACGACAGACATAGTAGTGACCTTGTGCATGAACAACAACTGTAACAGTATGAACCAGATTAAGCAAGTGAAATGTAATTACTATCAATTTTATTTAAGTAATTTACAAATTAAAACTTACTTAAATGAATGAACTATTATTCATTATTACGCTAATCTTCTTTTTCTCATAGTGGATCGAGCAACTAAAGCATCAACGGGAGAAAATTACTTTAGTAATTCTAAGATCTTATAAGTAAGAGCAAAGAAGACTATGTAATAATATGTCAACCATAAATCCATTTTATGCCTTTAAGTATTGTAAATTGTAGCTCCTGTTTATATTACAATAATATGATTAATAATGGTAAAAAGTTCTTAGTTTCATTACTGAAAGCTAACGAGTAACAAATCTGCGCCACCTACAACTAAAATTAATATAATTATTTATTACAATTCCACTGCCTTAATGACTGGTAAACGAACGTCTGTTTTCATTTACAGCTGTATTATATTTTCGAAACCGTTGTATATTCTTTAATATAAAAATCGATGATGATGGAAAATTTTAAATTTAAATAAATATGTTTCAAAGACAAGATAATAGAGAAGTAGAACTGGAAAACCCAACTACCGTCAGTAAAACCTATAAGAACGACACTTTTGGGCTAATATTCTGTGTTTAACCAAGTTTAATAGTTTACGATAATTGTAAACATGCTGGTTTTAGAGGCAAAGTTTTATTAAAAAGTTTTTCAAAAGATGTTTATTGTTTACTAGACCACCCGTGACCCGTTGGGTCACCCACTATAATGAAGTTATGAAGAATTCAAGCTAATTTCAATATTGCACGAAATTAAGGTTTATTTTGAGATAATCTAATTAAATATTTCAATCCATTCGTGTTATTCATAATTCAAGAAAAGATTATTGATTGCTGATCTGGAGTAAAAGGAAAGACCATTTCAT
>NW_013665699.1:442134-462663 GCF_000517525.1 Limulus polyphemus | reverse complement strand
AGTCAGAGTTTTCAGGTATTGTGATGAATTAGTTCATTATATTGTGGTCTTAGGACTTAAACCTTCTACAAATAAGAAATAGTAACACTTAATTTTTCTTCGCTTTACCTACCATGACCAAGGCACATTATTGAGAAATTCTTCAAGATCTTGTTTTTGTCATCTTACACCTATTAATGAAGAAGGGAATATTGACAGGGAAATAGATTTGAACGAAGAAGCTTCGTAAAGAGCGCGAATGGTAGTGTGATGTAAAATTACTCATGCTAGAAGTTTTCATAAAAGTGACCCGAAAAACGGTGCTAACTCGGTAACTCGTGGCCCGATTTTAACGAAACTTGTTTTATTCTGTTTCTATTCTCATTTCTATTCTTATTTCATTACAAATATGGCACTATTGTGCGCCGTTTTTGCTGTATTTAATTACAGACAAGCAAACAATATCAGACTGTTAGTAGTATATAGATTGTATATACTTAGCAATTGTTCATTTCGACTAATATTTAAATTTGACCTCGTTTATGGTAAGTTGTAATAAATAACACAGGCCTGCGATGGTTTTTATTGTCTTGAAATTTTTACATGTTCCACAGTAATTCCTGTACGCTTAAACCCGAAATGATATCCATCACGTACAGATTTTTTCACAAAACGTCATAACGTAATACATAAAAGAAAGACCACAACACGGAGTTTTGAGACTAAAAGACGTAGATTTCACACACAAATCAGGATGAATGAGGATGCATATCCTTTTTAAATCAATGTTCTTCTCTTTTCTTTAGTTTGTTTGTATTTTTCTTAACAAACATAATAATAAAAAATGTTCATTGTGGAAAACAAAATAATTTGATCTAAGTAAGAGTTTTTTCTTCCAGATTTTTAAAAAATCCTTAAGTGATAGAACAAAAATAAATATTATTTTCGAAATCTGCTTAGCTGAATTATGGAAAATGCGTTATTAAAACCAAAATAACTTTTATGAAGTTTAAATTCGTAGGCCTGTGTTATCATTACAGAATATTAGTGCCCGTGTAATGCAATACATTTGTAATGGAGTGTTGGTACGATGTAGGCAGTGATCGCTATACAATTTATATCTTGAAAATATTCGTGTATCGTCGCAAATTAACTTAAAAGTTTTCTAACCCCGTATTGGATAAAGCACGGGAAAGATGGAATGAGGGACACGTTGTTGTTATATTGAATCGACCAGCATTCTTATCGTCTCATAGCGTGTGTCACCTGTCTCTAGCAGGTGCTACATAGTTGGTATTTTGCGGTACTTAACAGCTGGTGTACTTCTATACAAGTTTTTTTTTTTTAACTCGTCTGATAGAATGTTTCGACGATTCTTGCAAAAAACAAAGTCCTCTTTTTCCAAACACATAAAAATCATTAGAAGTTTTCTCTGCGAATATCTAAAGGATCATTTGAAATGGTACGATTTGAGTCGACTATTGTATGGGTCAGCGGATATTATCTTCAATATAATTTTTATTAATAACGTAACACTAACTTTAGTTTTATTGAACTTTTGTGTATAGAGTGGTTGAACTGGAAAAGATACGAGGAAAATGTTAACTTTTTTGATATGGGGGACTGTTTTGTTTGTTTGTTATTAAGCACAAAGCTACACAATGATCTACCCACCACGGGTATCGAAACCCGGTTTCTAGCGTTGTAAGTCCGCAGACATACCGCTGTGCCACCATCTGGACACGGAGATATTTCCACTTTATTTTTTGTACACACCACGAGTCACTTTTCAACCAATTCGCTGAGTAGTTATGAATGTAGCAAAGGGCTGTAAGCAACTTTCTTATTCCCCATGGATTCAGGTTTCGATACTCATGATGGGCACAGTATACTTAAATCATTATATAAGTATCATTTTGTGCTTACCAACAAATCAACTTTATGAAAAAACCAAAATGTTAACTAAATATGCTATGGATAATGTTTTATTTGATACAAATATCCGACCACTCTCAGTGACACAACAGTATGTCCGGAGGCTTGCGACGCTAAAAGACGGGTTTCTATATACCCGTGGTGAGTAGAATAGAAATAGCCCACGGTGGCTCAAAGTTAAATATGAGGGCCCATTGTGCGGCTCAACTCGCTTAACAACAACAGCGAGATACAAATGTTCTAACTTAAATTCCTTTTTTTTAGTCAATGTGTGTGTGTTTTTGTTTACCTTTACTATTAATATTATTCTTTTTAGCGCCCCTGGTGGCTCAAAGGTAAATATGAGGGCTTATAACGCTGAAATTGAGGTTTCGACACCCTCTGGGCCGAGCACAGATAACAAATTGTTTAACTTTGATATAATTTATCACTTAACTTCAAATATATTTAGAACATAAGTTCACGAACTAAATAAAAATTTCTGAACGTGTTTTTATTAGGTAGTTTTGAAATATAGTTGTACTTTTCTTTGTGTATCTAGTTTAATTGTTGATTTAAGCGATCATAGCAAGGAGAACGAAACAAAAAGCAATTTAACTACGTAGTATATTTGTTTAAATGTTTACAGCTTCAAGTCCACTTTTATAAAATGTTGGCGAGTTTTATAGAATCAAGAATCAGAAAGAAGAATGATGTTTATGTATTCATCTAACGAGTTCAGCAGCCGTACAATAGTTTGGAATATATGTATACCTCAACTCGAGTACATAAAAACTTACAGCTTTCTTCACAAATAACGATATAATGAATCACTGGTATATGGATTTTTGTACTTCTAGCCCTCTCTGGTGAAGTATTGACGTGTTTGTTTGGTGCCTGATATGTGTGTGAATGTGAAGCTATGGGGATTTTATATATGTATACCTCAACTCGAGTACATAAAAACTTACAGCTTTCTTCACAAATAACGATACAATGAGTCAGTGGTATATAATTTTTGTACTTCTAGCCCTCTCTGGTGAAGTATTGAAGTGTTTGTTTAGTGCCTGATGTGTATGTGAATGTAAAGCTATGGGGATTTTATATATGTATACCTCAACTCGAGGACATAAAAACTTACAACTTTCTTCACAAATAACGATACAATGAGTCACTGGTATATGAATTTTTGTACTTCTAACCCTCTCTGGTGAAGTATTGAAGTGTTTGTTTGGTGCCTGATGTGTGTGTGAATGTGAAGCTATGGGGATTTTATATATGTATACCTCAACTCGAGTACATAAAAACTTACAGCTTTCTTCACAAATAACGATATAATGAATCACTGGTATATGAATTTTTGTACTTCTAACCCTCTCTGGTGAAGTATTGAAGTGTTTGTTTAGTGCCTGATGTGTATGTGAATGTGAAACTTTGGGGATTTTTTTCCAAACCAATGAACAAATTCCATTATTATCTCTAGTGGCAAATTAATTGACTCAGATGCTAGCTGAAGGCTTAGGAATATCAAATTCAGAGTATACCAAAATCATTCATCCAATGATAATGACCTTTTTAGTTCGATTCGAAAGCTGGTACTGTGGCAGCTCGAGTTGTTTAGTAGTTAAGAGGTTAAATTTTTAATTCAGATGATAAAAGTTTGGATGACAACTCATTAAGATCCCTCCAGAGTTCACAATGGAAGTATATTGCTCGGATAAAGAAGCAAGAAATCTGTCTGTCTCACTGCTGCTTCTACACACGCATACCTAATATTAAGAAAAACGACCGTGGACTCACGGATTATCTCAGTAAATAAAATAGGTTAGTCTATATCTTTCTTACAAATTAATTATAATTCAAAGACCCAGCATGGTTTACATTTTAGGTGCGTTTCTGCTAGAAGGCTTTTAAGTTCTGCTGAGTTTAGTGCGTCTAGTAATAGCCAATAGGAACAACCCAGCTGTATGATTAGCTGAAAAGTTAACCTGCGATGGACGGACAGACATCCCGTCCATGGGAAATATGTCACCATTCTCATCCACTTCTGCAAATAAAGTTAATAAAGCCGGAGTTCAGCACCAGCTCCTAAGGGATTTGACCTTTTCAATTCCCGCCAAAGAACATTCAACGTTTACTTTACGATTCTGGGTCACTGGAGACTCCTTTAAGAGTCTAATCTCTGGAGTTTCAAAGCAATCAATTTTAGCGATAACTCCTGAAGTGTGTGTGGCACAGTTGTATTAGAGTTTGTCACTTACTTAAAGGCGGATCCAACCACAACTCGTTTGCTTATCATGCTTTAGGTAAATGACAGTTTTTTATCACGTGCCCATCTTATGTCTTGTCTAAATAACGAAATACGTCAAAAGAAAAATGCTGCCTGTATTCAGTTTTTGTAACAAATCTACGAAACGTCATAAACATTAGAATAATAATAATAATAAATAAAAAAGCTAAACCAGTTGTGAACCTTCTTCACAAGTACAGATATCTCGAGAAAAGTTCTATAGTCCGAATGTACTTTTACATTTTCTATCTCTATCTTAATAAAGAGGGAGATATTTTATTAGTATTATACTAACCCTTTCTCCTTAAACTTTCTGTTATTAGAATTACTAAAGAAAAACCACGAGTTTCTAAAAAGCCCGCACGTGCTGCAAGAAAATCTCACTGCAATCGATTTCTTAACTGGAAGGTGAGTTGCACCAGAAAGCTCGTGGATCGATGCTCTTCATTGCCTGAGGAAGGCTACAAAATTCCAATATAGATCGCATATTGTGAATGCTGCTGTCCAAACTTATTTACATTTTATATAGTAAGTTTTATTTGATTAGTTAATCGATTTCGATTTCCCAATAGAGCGTTCAGTCATACTTGTTAGAAACTTTTAGAACATTCTAGCAGGTTTGGTAAAAACAACATAGTTAGATTGTTTATCCGGTTCGGTTGTTTTTTTTTTTTTTGCTCATAACCTGACGTCACACTTTGTGGAGTTAGATAATGCACTTGATAGGCTAAGGTTAACCCTCATGTTGTGTCACGTGAAGTGCAGCTTTATGTGATGTGAAACGTTAGGCCTTTCAATTCGTACACGTGTAACTTCTAACTCTAGCATAACAGTGTCATACGCAAAGGGGCGGTTTCTATACTAACGGATCCAGGAAATTATGACAGTTATTCGACCTAATGCACGAAATGTTAAAGTGAGTGTTCACAAGCTCGTACTCCAGCATGATCACGTGCGATTTCCTCCTCACCCCAGTTTGTCTCCTCTCCTTCTTTCTCATTGACTCCGGCAGTAGAAAATCTAACGATCTTTCTCGGTCCCTCTCTGCTTCCTGTGATAATAGTACAATTACCATTGAATGGGCGAACAATTTTACAAGGCAGCGGACAACATGTTGCCATGGCAACAAGCTTAACGACCGTCTCTTTCAATTGTCTATTTGTGCGTAAAAACATCAGCTTTATCGCGATAATGGCTGCGAAGATGTACTAGCTACAATGCCAAATAGATTACGATAAACTACAAGGAAATAATTTTCAATAAAGAAAGCAGGAAAATCATTACGTAACAATTTCAAATACTTGCGTTTCCACCAATCACATTTACACAAATTATGAAGTGGATTGTCAGGCGTGCAGTATTACAAACATTTCTTAAGTAATTAAAATAAACACTTTGCTAAAGTTTTGGATCACAAAACTGAAAATGTTATAATAAGTGAATAAACTCGGAAATATAAATAAGAAAAAAAACGGGAAAAAAAACACCTTCTGAGATTGGTAGGTCTGAAAATATATTTCAACTAATGTTCCTTGTTGTGAAGTTAATGTGGTGAAGAGTGGTCGAAAGAAAATAAAAGAACCGTGATGATGACATTTCAATATTTTCATGAAAGTTTTATTTAAATGTCCAGATTTAGTTTGATTGTTTGTTTGTTTCAAATTTCGCGCAAAGCTACACGAGGGCTATCTGTGCTAGCCGTCCCTAATTTGGCAGTGTAAGACTAGATGGAAGGCAGCTAGTCATCAGCACCCGCCGCCAACTCTTGGGCTACTATTTTACCAACCAATAGTGGGATTTACCGTCACATTATAACTTCCACACTGCTGAAAGGGCGAGCATGTTTGGTGGGAGGGGGATTCGAACCCGCGACCAGCAGATTGCGACTCGAACTCCCTAACCACCTGGTCCAGATTTAGAAACTAGCGTGAGCTACTTATATTTTCATTATCATGTTCAATTACAATTTTCAAAAATAGAATAAAAAAATTAGATAATTCTATGATCGAAAAAAAAAAGCTCATGTCTTGCTAACTGGAAGATAGATTTCGTAAGCATCACAAGCAGAGTAGCTGCTAAATACCTTTGGTTTATAATACTAAAGCTTTCATTAAAATTATCTTCAAATCTGCTGTAGTTTACTGTGTTTTATGGGAAATCAATTCGGTGGTTGTCAACAGACTTCAACCTAGGTCACATTAATATAGAAATCTTCGTAATAAAAAAATCCATATAAAAATATGTAAGTACTTTATATATATATATATTATGGGAAAATAAATCTTGCTTAGAACACACTTACAGAGGGAAGCATAGAAATACAGAGAAACTACAGATACGCAGGAATACTTTTAGATGACACATGGGTTAAACGGTCAGGTCAGAGACCTCAAGGTTCAGGCTTAGCCGTCCCTAATTTAGAGCTACTGACCAGAGGGAAGGACCCACCACAGCTAACACTATTATTATTATTAACCGAATGGCGGAATGTAGTGTCACTTTTATAACGAAACAAAGTCAACGATAGATCGGGGCTCGAATCTCGAACTCTACGACCTCACTTTTGCACGCTAACCACTACGCTACATCCAACCTCTTCTAAGTGAAAAACAAAGCAAGTGACGTCAAAGGGGACAACGTTACGTTTGGAAAAACAACTATTAGAGAGAAATGTATTTTGAAAGAACTGCCATATGGTGATGCTTTAAAAACAACTGGTGAACGCACCAATATATGGATGCAAGACAAAAAAGAACAGCCATTGATCAGAATATTCAAATGAACTTACAAAATCAAAAGCATTTTCTATCAAAATATATTTAATAATATTATATACTGTTAATTATATATATATATATATATGAGGGTTAATTTTTTTTAGTCTGTTTCATGATAGGGGAGCTCTGTCTCTCGAGATATGGTAGGATACCCACTCTATCCAAAGTTCCCTTATACACCTGCTTATATATGAGGGTTTTAAAACTTGATAACGAGGAACCCACTTTTTAGAAACGTCGTACATTTTGAATAAAGTTTTTTCATTACCCAGTCAAGTCGTTTCAAGACTTTATTTATTTATGTATTATATGAGAGGTTTGGCGTGGTCTAGTAGTTCGCATGCTCGAACTATGAATCCGTGAGTTCATGGTTTGTGTCCGGTTGCCTTAATAAAATTCCACTTTACGCTCAGAAAAAAGTAACCTTAGAGTTGTTGGTGGTGCTGTTGACGAGCTGTCTTCCTTTTAGTCTATAAGGTAAAAATTAGGGACGGCTACGGTCAGACAAAAGTAACCTTAGAGTTGGTGATGGTGCTGTTGACGAGCTGTCTTCCCTTTACTCTATAAGGTAAAAATTAGGGACGGCTACGGTCAGACAAAAGTAACCTTAGAGTTGGTGATGGTGCTGTTGACAAGCTGCCTTCCCTTTAGTCTATAAGAAAAAATTAGGGGCGGCTATGCGTAAATAGCCTGTTGGTTGACTTTGCGTGAAAATTCTAAAGAAAAACATTGGGAAAACAAAAACAGCAATAGACATATAATAGAAAAAGTTGTTTGCGAGAAGTTGAACAGAAATTATTCTAATATCTCTTATTATAATGAATAAAAAAATTCTATCTGTCCATCTATATCTGCAACAGTTATAACATGTTACCGAGTGGAGTTTCATTAGAAACATGGTTGTCTCCTATTCTTGTGATCGAAAGTCAAACTTCAAATATTCTATCTAGTTAGGTGGCCCGTACCGGTTTCAAACTGTCATTATTATATGTCTAGCCCTTGCATTGCAATAACGTGTTTCCAGCCGCCAAGTACAGGCCTTGGCTTTCAATCCGTACAAAGAGTATAATTTCCTACTAATTCTAGTCTTTATAAAGTATGAACAGACTTTAGCCGCTCAGTGGATCAGTTGTTTTTATCTTCTTAATGGGCGAACAAAAATAAGAAGACTGTCTAATTAACTAACATCGTCCAGATTATTTATTTCTTCTGCATTTGAACTAATCGAAATAGAGCCAAAGGACTTTTGAAAGTTTTTTTTTTCCCCAGCTGTATTTCCAGTATACGGGTGGTATGCAATTTCTACTGCAAATCTTTTTTTTTTCCCCTTCGAAAATTTATTTTTTCATTCGTTATGTTAAACTTTTCATTGCTGTGGTTCGAAAGGATGTATTTTTATTATAAACGTTGAAACTTCTGTCGGGTGTACTGCCCTTACACAAGTTAGTATTGTCAGTGTAGTATAATTACATTATGTTTATATTATGGCCCGGTGGTTAGGGCGCTCGACTCGCAATCTGAGGGTCGCGGGTTCGAATCCCCGTCACACTAAACATGCTCGCCCTTTCAGCCGTGGGGGCGTTATAATGTGACGGTCAATCCCACTATTCGTTGGTAAAAGAGTAGCCCAAGAATTGGGTCTTATACCGCTAAATTAGGGACGGCTAGCGCAGATAGCCCTTGTGTAGCTTTGCGCGAAATTCAAAACAAACAATTCAATATGTTATCATTTGTTGACTTGTTTCAAAAGAAACTTTCTGTTAAAAAATAAAACATATGCTTTTACGTCAAAATGAAATCACTGTATTAAGTTAACTGTCAGCGTAAATAATCGGCGTGCATCGTTTTCGTGTAATTTTGTTGCTTGAGGTATCACTGTGACGAACCCCAGTTTTCATACAGGAAATTTACGTTTAAAATAACGCTTATCTCAGTACTGAAAAGAAGCTTACTCTCGTTCCCTATGTACACTTTCAACAGGGAACGAAAACCACGCTGCTTGTGTGATTCTCATGCCATGTTTGGTTCTCTGATACTTCCCTCCCCCTCTTCATGTCCTCTCTCCTCAACTCGTCCATAAATTATATGTATATCATTTACATGTGGGACTCTTACCGTTGTGAAAACCACCCGCTGCAGTAATCCTCTAATTGTCTCCCGTCTGTCATCTGAGTCAAAATTACCAGCTGAATCCAATTAACTCACTTAGCCTGGTCGCCAGCTGGTTGAGTTCCGGAGTCTGAGGAACTGAAAACCAGATTAACGATCTTTTTGTTGCTACGAATAAAGTGGTTGCCGTGACAACGCGAGAAGAAGAGTTTTCAAGTGACACTACGGTAAACACCCACATCTGAAGAGACCCTACTTCCTCAATATAATAATGACTCCAAGTTGAAGCTAATAAGAGTTATTTCTTTAAGTATATGAGCCATGGAAACAACGGAATTTAAATATGGACGGCTCTTCCAGAAGACATCACTTTGTAACAAAACATTTGTGAACTTAAACTTCAAGATAATTTTCATACATACATATATATATATATATATATATTCAGTCAAAAATGTTTATCGTTTACTAGGATACGCTCATGCACGCAAAGTACAGTTTAAAGGAAGACCATTATTTTTAAATTTTCACAAAAGCAGCCCCATAATTCTGTCTGAGAGAACGAACTTTGGATACTAGAATTACGATGTTCAAGACCTGATATTAAACGATTGCACGAAGTATCGATAGCAATGTTTTTTGTTGTTGTTGTTTCATCTTGCCAGTCTCTTTCATCGTCATGTTCTCGACTGTTTATCTTTGTGGATATCAATATTTCCATTGTGTTTGTTTAAAGCAGATTAATTTGTTATTAACATTAAGTATGCAGATCAATGAAACGAGTTTGGTGGGTTGATTCCAAAACAAATCTTTCTGTTGCTCTTTCTTCTCTCTCTCTCTCTCTCTTTAATTCTGAAAGAGACTTGAACTCCTTGTAATATCTAGATTATTAATTAGTCATCAGTGAGGCGAATTCGCACTCTTCTTCAGGTTATGATGGAGTAAAGTTTATGCCCCCATTCAAAATTCTACACAATACGCTGTAGTGACCGTACGTGTTGCGCAGTACAAGATATGGTTCCTCAACTCTATAAACCCATTTTCTTCGCGGTTATTGTGAGTTCTGTTGATAGAAATGGTCAAGGAAGGCGCATTGAAGCTTATATAAGATGGCCATATGCGGTACCTGTTTGAACATGAATACTTCTATTATTTTGTGAAAGAACACTCCCGCTAACTCCCTAAGCTCCACCGAACACTGTTAAGAGGTGAGTTTTTTTGGCAGTAAGCCAGTAACAGATCTACCCCTTTTTTTTTTCGTTCTAGCTTGAATACCGGAAACCGTGACACACCTCTGTATCTCACCAAATTCCCCCGAATCCGGTCTCATCGACTCGCAGGCTGGGTGGTAAAGAAAAGAAAAATCACTGTATTATGTATTTAATTCTCCCCCCCCCCCATTAGGGATTTATTACAGATGTGTAAAATTCTCTGGCGATTAGCAACTGATTTCCTTAACAAAGTCACTAACTATTAAACTTTTTTATGGTTATTTTTTCTTAAATCACATTATTCAGTGTCAGTTACATTTTACTGTCGCCCTCCAGTGGCACAGCGACATGTCTGCGGACTTCCAACGCTAGAAACCGGGTTTTGTTATCCTTGGTGGTTAGAGCACAGATAGTCCTTTGTGTAGCTTTGTTTGTTTTTAAGTTATGCACAAAGCTACGCAATGGGCTATCTGTGCTCTGCCCACCACGGGTATCGAAACCCGAATTCTAGCGTTGTAAGTCCGCAGACATACCGATGTGCCACTGGGGGGCCATATGTATAAGAAACTGACTAAATGCTTTGTGTTGTTAATCAATACATTAAAAACTAAAACTTATAATGGTTAGATTGTGTTAAAGCTGGACATCCTCTCTGGTGGGCAGAGTACAAGTAGCCCATTGTGTAGCTTTGTTCTTTAGAAACCAAACCAAAGTGCTATATAAGGCCTATCAGCTTGAATGTATGTGGAATAAAACTAGCAAATAGCTTAGTAATTTATAAGGGAAGGAAACTGCGAATTCCAAAACTTTTTGTAGTTCTTCCTATTAATTAAGTATGTATCCAACTTTTACCACATTCTCCTCGGCACTTGACAAATAATGGACATTTAAGTAGCTTGGACCACAATGATATCTATGTGTAGAGAATATGTCTATCAAGTACAATACGTGTACCTGATTTTATGCTTAGATTTTTTTTGTTCTCACCTTGTGTGGGTCTCTCAGTGAGAGTTTAACGTTGGGCGCGTTTACGTGTAAGGTTAAACACAAAGAATTCAACATTGTGGGAAGGAAACACATATCAATCCAAAAGTAAAACCACAGCGCATTAATCCATGAGGGCGTTGTTGTTGTTCGGTTACTTCTTTTCGGGTGTAATTAAGTTTTTCAGCTATAGCCATCAGACAAGGAAGTAAATGAACGGGTTAACGCCTGGGCGTTTTCAGCAAAGTACGTTAATGTAAGCATTATGTATGCTTACTCTACTGTCAGTATTATAGAATTATTTTCATAGAAGGTTGTAAGGCTTTATCTATATCAATATGGAACGGAAAATTTCCTTACCTTATGCACATAATGGGCAAAATTTACAAGTCAGAGATCCCTAATTGTCCAGGCAAAGACATCCTTTGTTTTGAAGTCCGAACCAGAGGGAGGTCAACCAGCTGGCAGCAACTACTCTTAATCAAATTGATTGTCGCTCTTATAATGCACTCCCAGCTGAAAATACTAAGCATGCTTAGTAGTTCCACTTCTCCACCCCCCAAGACCCTTCGATTTCCATTCTCAAACCCTAACCACTAGGCCACGCTCGGGCTTTATTAAACTAATAAAGACTATATATACATTTTAATGTCTAAATGTGTAATATTCTAAGCAGAGAGATTTAATATATATATGTTTGTAAATTACATAATTCTTTACCACCCAAAATTACATTATTGCAAGCTATATATTTGCTGGTAGTTATTGTTTACAGGACCACACATGCTTAGTATACGTGTAAGTGAAAAAACACGACTTTTAACAGTCGTGCCTAATATTGTATCTGCTCAAACTAGAAAACAATTGTGTAATGATTGATTACAAAAAAACATAATTGTGTTTGTGTGTATACCTTCTACGTCACTACAACTTGTCTGATGGCCTAGAATAAACTTAAGGAATTGTTAATTGCAATTGTGCGTACGCGAAACAAATCTGTTATATGTTAATATGCAGGCTCCTTCATGCTCAAATCTATCAAACAATGAATGGCATGAAAACAATGTTGTAAAGCATGAATTAAAACAATATATTGTAATATAATGGACCTGACACATTTCGGTAACACCTGGTTGCTGTATTTATTTAAAAAGGTAAACAGTACTGAAGAGGGCAACTTCGGGCTGTCAAGACATTTCAAGTCCTTTATACAGCTGGGGAAGCAAAAACTATTTAAAGGACAATGTTAGGTAACGTTTCCTTCTTTTGTTATCAAATACCTAATGACTTCATACCCTGCTTTCTGGAAGGTAGTAATTGACTCATTTAACTGATTAAGTACTTGTATCCTTAAATTCAAAGCCAAAAGTCTATGAAAAACTGGAAATATGTCCTACTTCAGGATATATTTTTATCCAATTCTTTGGCAGAAATATTAAAATAAAGTAGCCCATGTACATTGTCGAACATTTTCCAGTTATATACAAGAAATTACTGTAATCGAGCTGTGGGTGATCCAACCTAAAAGTGTATGAAAAAGTGGAAATATGTCCTACTTCAGGATATTTTTTTATCCAATTCTCTGGCAGAAATATTAAAATAAAGTAGCCCATGTACATTGTCGAACATTTTCCAGTTATATACAATAAATTACTGTAATCGAGCTGTGGGTGATGTAACCTAAAAGTGTATGAAAAAGTGGAAATATGTCCTACTTCAGGATATATTTTTATCCAATTCTCTGGCAGAAATATTAAAATAAAGTATCCCAGGTACATTGTCGAACATTTTCCAGTTATATACAAGAAATTACTGTAATCGAGCTGTGGGTGATGTAACCTAAAAGTGTATGAAAAAGTGCCATATTTGAGGGGCCTTTTTTTATCCCTCTTCTCAGGTAAAACAAAGTAGTCTAGAATACATCGTCGGAAAGTTTCCAATTACCATACAAATAATTATAACAATGGAGCCAGCCAACTATGGGCGATGGATGCTGACATGTTAATAGTAAGTGTTTTAGTTGAAGTTTTAGAACGTTGCTTTTGTTTCTTTGTTTAAAAAACAAATCCGTTACTACATTTCACGGTAACGTATCTCAATTGAGACATTTGAATTTTCTGTATTTCCTCGTTTATTAATTTTCCAAAATCGTTCTCTAACATTTGATATTTCCATAGCATGTCACTTGTAGGAAATTCTCCAGTTTTTATAATCCCTAGTGTTATGGTGTGTTACTATGGAAACCTGTGATGTCACGACAGTTACGAACCAGATGTTTGTACGCTTTGAGTAATTAGTACGTGTTGCCTATAGTTATCTGTCAATTAGTTTAATTTTTCAACTTTCGATAATATAAAATTTGTTTAAAAGCTATCAGATATATATTTTTTTTTATTTCGGAAAATTTTAGCGAAAAGCCGTCCCTAATCTTGAACTGGTACAGTAGAACAAAGGCAGGTAACTAACTAGTCAACAGCACCCACCACCAATTCTTGGGTTACTCATGTCTGACCAAATAATGGGACATGACCCCAAAGTACAGAGCGAGTTGTTGTTTTTTTTTGCGAGTATGATAAAGATTAGGCCACGCTCGGCCCATAAGTTAACAAAGAAACAGTTTTGGAGAAAAATAGTAAGAACTGCTCTGATATCTTTTTAAATTCAGTCTTCTCATGTTTAACAAAGAGTTTTTATCGACTTTGGAGATGAACCAAAAACTTCCAGAATGAATTTTTCCTCTTCTTTCTTATTACAAGTTTTCAAATCTTCCTAATTGTGCACATTTCGCACGAAAATAAATTGAAGAGGTTTTTTTTTTTTACCAAAAATTTTTTATTCCTCTCAAAAGAAGTTCTTCAAGCAATTCATCGACATAGCCGATCTTGATGTGACTTAATTTAAGAAAAATACTGGTTCAGTAAACATTACATTCAGATTTTACAACTACCTAACAGTTTCCATCGATCACCAGTTCAGCTCGTACAAAATTACACGCCCAAAGCATTCAATTACGTACATAATGCTATAACCTTATTTCGGCATCATATATGCCTGAAATCAATAACTATGACGCTCTTTTATCCGTCTAGTTTACTGCCTGTCAATTTTGAAAATCTTATGAATGTTTAATATCTGTTAGTGCGACGTGTTATAAAGTTTTTCTTATGATAGTTATTAGTGTCTAAAAGAATATATAGCGGACTTCAGTAACACTTATATAGTTCCCCCTCTTTTTTTTTTTACAGAGCTTGTCACATAATATCCTGATGCCATAACCCATGTTCGAAGTTTGGCCAACCTACAGATGTAATAAATGAAAAGTATTTATTTTATTTTTTTTTAGTTTTGAGCAAAGCTACACGAGGGCTATCTGCACTAGCTGTCCCTAATTTAGCAGTGATAGACTAGAGGGAAGGCAGTTAGTCAACACCACCCACCAACGAATAATGGGACTGACTGTCACATTATAACGCCTCCACGTTTGAAAGAGCGAACATTTCGGTGACAGGGATTCGAACCCGCAACCTGCAGGTTGCGAATGAAGCGCCTTAATTTAAACGTGTTTTAGAAGAATGGTAGCTGAAAATTAATTGCCCCCTTAGTTACACTAAGGCCACTGGACCAAAGAATTTTCTAATGCAACCCCTCAGGAAACTGCAGTCGAAATCCCTTTCCTCGAATCTGTAAGCAAGGAAATAATGTCAGGATTTATTTCTTGAAAATTTTGCAGTTCACGACGTTTCGAGTTTCTCAGATTAATATCACAATACTTAAGAGGATATCTACCATACCTTGTATCACAACACTTAAGAGGATATCTACCATACCTTGTATCACAACACTTAAGAGGATATCTACCATACCTTGTATTACAACACTTAAGAAGATATCTACCATACCTTGTATCACAACACTTAAGAGGATATCTACCATACCTTGTATTACAACACTTAAGAGGATATCTACCATACCTTGTATTACAACACTTAAGAGGATATCTACCATACCTTGTATTACAACACTTAAGAGGATATCTACCATACCTTGGCAATATCAGTGAAGTGTCTTTGTAGTTGTCATTCTCTTATTTCACTTAAATTCTTCTCCTCCGAGCATCCTTTCTAAGTTCGTCATACAGTGATACTTAACGGATTTTTTTTATACCTCAAAAAATAAACAAAAACCAAGAGTGCTTCTATTCCCACACGGCAAGAAGAGATGGGGTTTATTAACTAAAAGGTTCCACGACAAGTAAAACTGCCGAAGGACACATACGCGAAGAAAGTAGAGCATACAAAGTCACTGATGCTGAATTTTATACTAAATTATACAAAAAAAAGGAACGTCTACAAACACGAGACTGCCATCACGAAAGAAACTTTAGGTATGTAAGTATATTTCCTTATGTTTTAAACGATAAGTACCTTCAGACATTTTTCCCCAAGCATTGGTAACATTAAAAAATATATATATATTAGCATGTTTACTGAACTACACATCAACTTCAAAGAAAATAAACATAGTATCTCACAGGATGGATAAAAAAATAATAAGTATTGTAAACACTTTTTATTGTTAGACAGACTCTTTTGGATTATTCAGGAAAACTTAATGCAAAGTTCGGTCCACTTGATGATAATTAACACTCACAGGTCTAAGTTCACCGTAGTTTCACTCACTAACCTCTTTCTCGCAGTTTCTCTTGTACATTACTTTGTGAAAACACAAATTCGGTATTCACGAAACTGAAATTTCTGACACTACATTAACAGACAAACTGAGTAACAAGCTCACTACCTCAATAAACAAGCAATCAATCTTCTACTTTAGTGTAACCTAAGTCTTTACGTAGCTCAAACAGTTCCCAACTTTCAAGAAGGTTGTATTCATTAAACCAACTGTATCACGTGACCTAAAAATTCCCTCAAGTCAGGCAATAATACTATTACGTATCTGCTCGTTTGTTAATTTCCGGTATAAATTCACACATTTTACTTACGGTGCCTACTGTTCGCTTGACTTAATTATCTATCTCTTCAATCTATCTGCATATCTATCTCTGCCCTATTCTCCGGGCTTAAATACTAAAAAAGAGGGCGTCCCGTACAAACGAGGAAATTCACGATCATTCGAGAAACTCCTCGCACACGCCACCAGCGCCAATGCGCCAGCAGCGTCACGTGACTTCCTCTGTCATAACAATACAAAATGCTTAATTAAAAACAAAGCAAAAATCATAGCCCAAAAAATTATTGTTATAATGTGTTCTTTCGTTGAGCAGGTTATTTTGGATTATTTAATAACAATAAAAAATGTGTTTATTTTTTCCGTAATGTTTGCCACAGGTTAATCTCACTTGTAGTTGTAGGCCTAAATATACAAACAACGTTTCAACAAAAATTCTAAGACTAACAGTAAGTACGCCTAACTCATTCCTAATCTTAGTTAGAGAATTACCTTGCTAATGATTCGACAAAGGTCACTTCTAACTAAACTATGAGCAACTTCCCTGACACTGAACTCATAAACTTACTAATACTCATTACCTTCACTAACAGATCAGTCTTATTTATGAATAATATACCCTAGGGCCTAGTCTCCATATATTAGAAGAAGCTAAAATATCCTCCTAAATTATAATATTGAAAATATAGCTTACAACAGTATGTTTGTTGCCAGCGTTAGAAAGTTCTGCCTGTATACTATATGAGATAAGAAAATCGAGATTTTTTTTGTTGCCTCAGCAATCTATCTGTGAAGTGTAACTTTTGGGATACACAATCTTCGGTGGAAAAATTAAACCTGAACTCTTACCAAAACTGACCGCTTGTTTTGCTTGTTTGAAGTTAAGCACAAAGCTACACAATGGGCTATCTGCTCTCTGCCCACCAAGGGTATCGAAACCCGGTTTCTAGTTTTGTAAGTCCGCAGACATACCGCTGTGCCACTGGGGGAGGGGGGCTGACCGCATGTAAGAGTGTTCGAACCTTTTAGCAGTTCCTAGACCATTTGTCATCTTCAGCGCACGAGACACTGAGAACGCCATGACAGTCAGTTTGTTTGTTTTTAAGCGCAAAGCTATCTGTGTATCGAAACTCTGTTTTTAGCGTTATAAACCTTCAGATTTACCGCTAAGCCACTGGGGAGCGGAGGGAGGGAGGAGAACGTGATAATCACAATAATTCCAAGAGAATTACAAATCTATTAATTTAGCTACTATCCTGTTAGAGGTACTTTGTAGTGGCGCTTACGTAGCCCCATGAAATTCAGTAAAGGCTTGGTTGCTTCTGCCCCCAAGCAAACATCAGTGATTTACTCGTGTGCATGAAGAATCAACCATGCTTGATAAAGAGTTTTCTCTGCAAACAGCGTCTAGTTTACAACAAAGCAATATGTCAATCTTATGCATTAGACTTGCTTAACTTTGGCATACCCAACCATATAAAAATAGTGTTACTGTAAGAATGATAAAAATGTGCTAACAAAAAGTTTTTTTACAAATCCTGTATCAGCATATATCTTGGGTTCTTATGTATACATATTATATACTCCTTTGTTACAGTTTCATAGAAAATATTGTATGCATAACATTGCAAATATTTTGTAAATAATCATTCGTGAAAAATTTTATTGTTAATTATTCACAGACGCTCAAAATCCGCAAAGCCTAATATTTATTCTTTCCAAAACTTCATATTCCTAATTCAACCAATATCCGATTGCCATGCTTTTAATTTTAAAAATCCCTCGAACTAATATCAGAGTAGTAAAAATGAGATTCGAGATATTTTAGTGTGTAAAAATACATTTACGAGAAGAGGGAGGGAGGTATAGGGGTAGACACACTTTTTGGCATTTTCGGTCTTGATAATAGTTTCTCATGACATCCGCCAAACTTTGAAATTCTATGAATTAGGCTGGGTCTACTTCTGGGTCGTATAGATAACATCTTGAACCCACCGTCTTCACCTCTCTAATTAGCCTGAGGCCACTGATTTTCTGCGTTTACAAGCTGTACTAGCGGATGTCAGAGTACAAGGCCTTATTCTACACGCTTTCATTGTTGTTGGCTGCTTTCCAAGTTCAGTCTGACAGCTTGGTTAAAGCTTTGCAGCTTACTCCTTGTACAACGATTACCAAAAGAAAAACACAAACACAGCAGTTTAACAAATGCTAATATTATGAGAGCTTCAAGACATTTGAATAGCCTTTATTTTGCTTTTCCCCCCTTGAGTTTTCTTATTGTATCTTTTCCAGATGTTAAAGTAACTGACTTCCACGTGTCAGCTTACATACATGGGTAAAAAAACGTACAGTGCATTATTTTGAATATTTCTGCATTTTCCAATTCAATAAAATTTCTGTTTACAAATGCCGCGTCAAACAAGATACTATAATTTCTTGACAATCAGCTGCATTATTATTTATTTGCAGAATAAATTCTACTTCTCAAATTTTATTTTTTAGTGTGTATATGTAATTAAACGAATCGCCTCTAATATTTAATAGTCAAATACAAGATCATGCCAGCTGACGAGTTTTGGTATTGGCGAAAGACCTCCCGGGCAGCGGGTAACTCATGGGAGAGAGAGAAAAAAAAAAGATATATCAGAAATTCTGTTTTTATGTGGTTTTGTTTTGAAATCCTACCAACTGAAAGGAATGCCGAAAAAAAAAATTGCCGTATAACGTGACTTTAAAAAAAAAATTAGAACTATCTGTACAAATAGTTATTTATACACATCAATA
Source organism: Limulus polyphemus (assembly GCF_000517525.1). Classification (NCBI taxonomy): domain Eukaryota; kingdom Metazoa; phylum Arthropoda; class Merostomata; order Xiphosura; family Limulidae; genus Limulus; species Limulus polyphemus. Next base: position 443,650 of record NW_013665699.1, on the reverse strand, counting down.
TGGAATTTGTAGTATTTAACTAAAAAGCATATTGTATTTTTATTCTGATTGATATTCGTTATTGCTGTTTCTCAAGCTGACTTTAAACATTTTAGAGAAACTTTTAAGTTATTAGCTTAAAATTGTAAATGAAAATATTCACGTAAATCTGGGATCAGATTGTTACAGGCTTCACTGTACAGTCAATAAAGTCAATTTACAATTTATTCCGCTCCCTAACTTGTATATCTTTACACTAATATTCAATAGATTGTTTAATTTAGAACAAATTGTATGTGGGTTGGGATCTGGGATCAAACTGTTACAGGCTTCACTGTACAGTCAATTTACAATTTATTCCGCTCCCTAACTTGTATATATTTACACTAATATTCAATAGATTGTTTAATTCAGAACAAATTGTATGTGAGTTGAACTATTACATAAAGGACGCTTAACGTTGCAATTTGTACTGTCGTGACGTCAGTAAAACGTGTGCATACCATGAATCACGAGAAGAATTATGCACTCTGTATGCCACAAAACAGCTTGGCATATGAACTTTAAAAGCAAGAAATAACCATATTTGTTACTCATAATATTGGTTTTATTTACTCTTGAAACAGAACACTTGTAGAAGTGAATCTAGTCATTGTAAGATGCCTCAAAAGACGGTTCTCGTGGGAAAGTGATAAGATAATCTTGCCTCTCAGGAACAAAACTATTAAAAGTGTTCAGTGTGCTTTTCTGACACATTGAACTTGAAGCAGACAACATGCTTGTTGGGATGTAGCTACAATAAAAACAATGGTTTAGGTTAGTATAACTGAAGCGCTTGTTATTTCCCACATAAACAAGTTTACTGGTAACTTACCTTTGAGACTGTACAATCTGGTGTCAACTAGTTCTTTTAACGCCGAAGACAATTTTGAACAACGATTTGGTTTCTGTTTAATTTCGCGCAAAGCTACACACACGATGGCAATCTGCGCTACCTGTCCCTACTTTTGAAGTTACAGACTAGAGGGAAGGAAAACAGTCATCAACACCCACCGCCAACTGTTGGGCTACTTTTGTTTGAAAAGTGGATTTTGACATTCAGCCATTCTTGTAGCGTACCTGGGTCCCTAAAGTGCAGAAAGAGTTTTGTAGGCACACAAACCACTGGCTCCCCAGTAGCACAGCGGTATGTCTGCGGACTTACAGCGCTAGAATTCGGGTTTCGATACCCGTGGTGGGCAGAGCACAGATAGCCCATTGTGTAGCTTTGTGCTTAACTTAAAAAACAACAACAACACAAACCAGCTTTGATTAGGTTTGTTTTGAATTTCGTGCAAAGCTACACGACGGCTATCCGCTCTAGCCGTCCCTGATTTAACAGGAAGGCTAGAGGGAAGACAGCTAGTCATCGCAACCCACCGCCAACGCTTGGGCTCCTATTTGTCAACGAATTGCGGGATTGACCGTCACATATAACGCCCCTAGGGTTGAAAGAGCGAGCATGTTTGGTGGAACGGGGACTCAAACCCGCGACCCT
>NW_013665699.1:426283-442083 GCF_000517525.1 Limulus polyphemus | reverse complement strand
TATAAGCCCCAGGGTTGAAAGAGCGAGCATGTTTGGTGGAACGGGGACTCAAACCCGCGACCCTCAGATTGTGAGTCAAGTGCCCGAACCACTTGGCCATACCGGGCCGCCATGGCCAGCCCCACCAATTAGGTTTGTTTATAGTTAAGCACAAAGCTACACAAAGGGCTATCTGTGCTCTGCCCACCACGGGTATCGAAACCCGGTGTCCAGCGTTGTAAGTCCGCAGACACCCCGCTGTGCCACTGGGGGGCACCAATTAGGAAATAGAAAATCTCAACATAAAACGACTTGTATGTTGTAATCATTCATTAAAACGTATACGACAATGTTGATAGTAAATGGTTTTCTGGGCTGAGAAGAACGATATTCCATTTACACGTCATGTAGATTATTTCTATCTAAATTTATTTTTATTATAAACGGAAAAAACAATAACCACAAGACATGAAGAACTCTGTACAAAAGATGAAAAAAAAATTACTTGTATATCCGCTATGACTTCTAATGTCATTCGTTAGGTACTAGTTTTTATTTTGTCACGTTTAATTCTTAATAATAAACTATAATGGCAGTAAGATTTACTATAGATTAAAAAAAAAACAACACTTCAGTGATAAGATTTCTCTCTTCTAAGGTTAAACTAATTGTGATTGTTGTCGTTTAGGCACGACTTATAGAAGAGTTTATCAGGTCCAGCGACAGTGAATATCACGAAGTTTGCGAAGTTAAACGTAGAAAAATAAACAACAAATGGGGTGGTATTTTGAAATAATGCTTTTATTATCCCCAACAGATTGCTTTGGCACGCAGACACTTTAAGTGTATGTATATGTAAGTATTCATAAATAGAGAAGCCAAGCAAATTGAACATTTCTGACGTTGTGCTTTTTTTTCGCGGATGTTTTTTTTGGGGGGTAGAAATGTGATTATTTTATTTCTTATTATTTAGTACATAGAAAAGCCAGACAACACGTTTAATTGTGTAATTTGAGTTCAAACGGTCCAAATAAACTGATAAAAAAATAATATGAAAAGACGTAGTCAACATGTTGCACAAATTTTTCTCTTGTTTCTTATGACGCCCCCCCCCCGTGGCACAGCGGTATGTCTGCGGACTTACAACGCTAGAAATCGGGTTTCGATACCCGTGGTGGGCAGAGCACAGATAGCCCATTGTGTAGCTTTGTGCTTAATTACAAACAAATTAATATAAAAAACAAAAATAAACCCAAAATATTCGTTGCTAAAACTCGTGAAACTTTGATTTAAAAACAGCTTTTAATAAGGCCAGTCCAATTGGCATGTTGCCAAAAAGAGTACGTAGTCTTGGTTCAAACTTTATTTTTTAATCTAATTTCCAAACAGTGTGCGATAGCTTTTAAATAAATCACGTATTTTGATCTCTCAGGATTTTATTAATGAGGATCATAAAGAACATGATGACATCATTATGGTTTCCAGGGGAACCGATTAAGGGAAGTCAAAGTCGCAATGGTACTAAAAAGGAAAACTTGGGCTTTAAAGAATTAACAGATAACGACATGTACTTAAAATAATCACAGACAGGATGGGAGAATATAAAAAGTGATGAAATAGAACGAGGTTATTAAAATAAAAACTGAAACCAGAATGACATGTCAGTCCAAACAACTGCGGAGAGAGAAAAAACATAAGTTTTAAGAATAGTAATAACATCAAATATGTACATAAACAAATTTACTTCAGAATTTTCGCACAAAGCTACACTAAGGCCTACCTGCGCATAGTTAGTCTTTCCTAATTTTGAACTGACAGACTAGACAGAAGGCAGCTAGTCAACAGCGCTCACCGCCAACTGTTGGCCTACTCTTGCGGGATTTAACCGTTACTCTTATTGCGCACTCACAGCCCCAAAGTGAAAAGCGCGTCGGCAACAGGTTGGGGAATATGAATCGTCTGATTTACAGTCCCATCTAGTGGTTACTAGATCACGCCCGGGCGTTACTAAAATAAGGCCTAAGAGAATGTCAAATGAGATATACGTAATTCCAAACCCTCGACGCAAGTACTCTGTAATTTTGTTAAAATTTAAGTCCAAACAATAGAGTTTTGGTATTTTCGTTTTTAAAACGTAAGTTTTAGAGACACTAATGAAAGATTTGTTTAACTTTCATATGAAATCAATTTTACTCCTTTCTGGGAGGGTGGGGATAGATTTTCCCTTAAGTATTTCTGTGATGTTAGTACTATTTTTATCTTGAACAAAACAAATAACAAATATACTTTACTACAAAGAAAAACTTTTGTTTTAGCACATTTTTTTTATCTAACTTATTAAAATAACTTTGTCAAATACCCGGAACATACCGTGATTTACTTGTCATTGTAAAGAATTCCTCAAACAGTCTTAACATGAAAAAGAAGGCTTGGTTTTACCGTTGAGATATTATACGGAAATATATAATTTAATTAACCCTACGAAGCTGTTTAAAACTATTGTGTTTTTTTTTTTTACTAAACCCCTCTCTCATTTTTTACTTAAAAAAAACAGTGTAAACCTGAACCATATAAATTTCTTGTCATTAACTGCTATTTTATTTAGCATCCTTGATTAAACAACACCATTTTAACCATATGAATAGGGTATCAAAATATGAAACAGTATCATAAAATTTACAAGTAATCGATATATATAAAACACGTACAAAACGTTGTTTTTAGTTACAACGCTTTACTTTCTCAAAGAGCATGATTTTAAATTAAAAATTAATTTCATGTAAAATGTATCAAAAAATCACCTTATCTTTAAACATTCTACGAAACGTTAAATACTTTGTCTAAATTTGAACTGTGTCGAAACAACGAGCACTGAAGTAATTTTAACAGGTAGATTTTAACAAACACTTTGCAAATATAAGATGACGCTTCATGTATCTTTTGGATTTCTTACGTATATAATCCAGTGAAGGCAAGAGTTAAAAAGCACCAAAGTGGCTTTAACAGAAAGAGATACTACTTTGGAAGTTATAGAATGACACTCCATGTATTCTTTGAGTTTCTTACGTATCGGATCAGGTAAAAAGCTTTCTAACCCAAGAGTTAGTAAACATCTTTAAATACATGCATGTCGGATTCAATGAGCCATAAATATAGTATAACAGCTGCAAAACATTTTGTTATAATCCTGTCTCTCTTTTCTGAATAACTATCGTAGACACAAAAACTTTTTTTTTTTCATTTGGTAACACTCGTTATACTTTATGAGGGCTTATTCTTCATAAACAAAATAAACACACAATATTTTGTCCATTTCAATGAAACTAGCACCATAGGTTGAGTACGTTATATGAAAATGATTCTGTGTATATAAATCAGTAAGTCACGTGATAACCACAGACGATATAAAGTCGCGGTGGAGCAGAATGCATCAGAACTAAATTTTTGCATCATTTGGCGTTACGTATGTAGTGAGATGCCTCCGAAAATTGATCGTTTTCGAGAAGGGTATGTAAGAGCTCTTTCCGGTTCTAAATATTCATACATTCATATCATAAAGATGTTTTTAGATCGAGGATTTAGAATTTCCAAGATGGGGATATCCCTTGTACTTAAAGGCATTGGAAAACAAAGAATATGGATCAACTTGGAGTATCAGGACCATCCAGAAAGTGACCTGCAACAAGTCGTATCCCAGCTGGGGTAAGCAAAATGCGGCATCTTGTAACACGAGAAACCAGGAACATAAAGATCAGTGGCAAAAGCTGCCCACATGCTCCAGTCACGTTTTTTTCTTTTTGTTGTAGATGAACAAAATAGTATAAATTATATAAAATAAATAAATAGTGCAGCTGTAAGTTTATGTTTTATCGAAAAGTTACTGCAAATGTTGAATTCCTGTGGGTTATAGGAAAAGTTCTGTAGTGATTATGTTTTTGCTTCTAGAAATCTGCATAGATTGGTTGAGATACAAGAGTAGGAAACTCCTAAATTTTCCGTGACAGTACAATGTAAAATAAATGATCATTTTTATATTGCATATCGATTGAATGGACATCAAGATGGTAATTTAAGGAGATAACGGCACGCAGCAGATCAACAGGATTATTAATTTTTTATTATTATATTTTAAAGGGTAACGACACAAATAAAATATTTTTAAACATTGAATTATCCATTACGCAATCGGAATGCACATTTACAAAGCAGCCAAATTCCATGTACCTATTCCCAAATCGTTAACACTTAATGAACTTACAAATTAAAAAATCTACATCCTCCTAATGAATGCTTCATGGCTAGCTTTAATGTAGCTTCTTTATTCGCAAACATTCCATTGGATGAGGCCATCGACAGTTACTTGGAAAACTCTTTCGAAAGGATTCTTCTGATTTCAGTAAAGAACAATTTAGTTCCTTAATTACCCACCCAGTCTAAAAATTTGCAATATGTTCATAATAGTTTCAGATATATGAGCAATATGTATTTTTGTTTCGGAATATTCAATCGAGATATACATATCACTGAAGACTAAGTATTTAATTTTATGACTTTTATACTTAGTTTTTGTCAATGGATACTTAAAATGTGCACATAATATATATATTTATATTCAGTTTCAAAAAGGGCCCCCAGTGGCACAGCGGTATACCTGCGGGCTCGCAACGCTGGAAACCGGGTTTCGATACCCGTGGGGGCAGAGTATAGAATAGCCATTGTGTAGCTACAAACGAACAAACAGTTTGAAAAGGATAAACATTGTGTATGTCCCCTGGTGGTAAGTCTTCGGAGTTACAATGCTAAAATCAAGGGTTCGACTCCCCTCGGTGGACACAGCAGATAGCCCGATGTGGCTTTGCTATAAGAAAACACACACATACACCCATTGTATATATAGCTTATAACTATATATATATATATACATCAGTTAGAAATCGGCTCAGTTTGTCTGTATAAAGCGTATTTGAGATTCATTCCGGATGTCGCCATGGAGATATTTTCCAAAAAATGTGATACTGAGTAAAAATGGGTTAGAAATAGAGGTGTAAGTAATCAGTTCACAAGTTTACGCCAAATCCTAACTAAAAGCTCCTCCTTACGTTTTTATGTATCTTAGGTTTTTTCATTAGTTTACTGTAGAAAACAAAATTTAAGCATTTTTTTGTTTTCTTTCGTATTTAATGAAGATAACGTGATCGTACGTCTATTTCTGAACAACAAAACTTATCACAAAAGTAAAATAATGCACGTAGTAGGTCAGTGCCTGTTTTGTTTGTTTGAAATTAAACACAAAGCTACACAACGAGCTACGTGGGTTCTTCTGCCTACCACGGGTATCGAAACCCAGTTTCTAGTGTTGTAAGTACGCAGAAATACCGCTGTGTCACTAGGATGGGGGGGGGGCAGATCAATGTTAGTGGAAAGCTTAAATTTAATTAATAGTAATAAACAAAAATGTTCATTTTGTTAATTAACACTTTCCAAGATATGAATGATAAACCTTCTCACCTATTTCACATAAAAAAATCGGCGAGGTGTTTCTTGCGTTTTCCATAAAACTAAAAGTTTTTGTGTGGATTTTTACTCTAAAATGTGTGAAAGATCGTAGATTAGAGTTATGGTGTAACTTTTCAAGTTGTTTCAGTAAACATCAGCTAGTTGTATGTGTATATATAAGTAAAAGTTGTCAAATTATGTAAATTTCATCAAGACTATACAGGTGAAAATTCAGCACTGTGTAACGATGATGAAAAAAGAAATATAAAAACCAAAAACAGAATTGCTGAAAGCGAAATTCAAAAATTAAAACTACTGTACAGCAAATATAAAATTTGTTTGTACTATTTAACAAATAAAAAATAAAATAAATCCACTATCGTGCCAGTAACACATAAACAAAACAAACTAAAATTATATCATTTGTCAGGTAAGTAGGTATAATTTGTAAATGAAAAAAAAGTACTCCGGCAATAGTTTCCAAAAGCGTTGGTGGTATACCTCCCGTCTATCAGAAATAATCCAAGAACAGACAATCAAAACGCAGATGGAAAACAAGCCTGCAAGCCAGGAAGAATCACGTGTGCTAGATAGAACGTCTCGAACGCAGTACCACTTATCGTGCGCAGCCGGTTGTGAATGTGGTAGTTACCCTTCAAAAACATTAAAATGATGTTAAACTTGGCAACATAGTCGATAGTTTTCGAAGTAAAAACCACCCTTAATTTCTACATTTGTGAAACATCCAACCTCCACCGGTAGACTATTATTACACGATAAGAACAATAAAATAGTTACCCATCCTTCCCCCCCCCCCCCTAACAACGTCATTAAAGTCTAAACCGGACTAGTTTTTTTTTTCTATCTGCACTCTCTGCCCATTACGGAGAATCGATCCCCGGATTTTAACGTTATAAGTTTGTAAGCTTACCTCTGACCAACAGAGGGGGGGGGACACACACACACAAATGAATAACTATGTGAGAAGCATTAACTTGCCTTACACTTCTGTTTATATATTCTATTCCCGGTAGTCACACACCTTAAATATATACACTGCTAAATATCTAAAAATATATATACTTATAATAAACAGAAGATTCATATTGATTTGTGTAGAGTAAAAGCAGTAGAAACAATAGATTTTAGTTATTTTCGATACATGTTTCATATATGTTGATGCGGAAGTCTAGTGAAATAAAAACGAAAAGCAATAAAGACCAAATAACAAAGTGCTTCGAAATCAATCAAATATAAACGTTAACAGCTTGATGTTGTGACCCATTTCGACACATGGTGCCTTAAGGGTTAATAGAGGAAACTTACCAAGGACGAATTACTGAATAATACAACTGATGCTACTGGTTGCAGTAGCAAATCCAGGGGTTGTCATCATTCGTACGTGGCACAACCCCTCTTCCTTGATGGTACAAAGATTTGGTACCGCCACGGGTATCGAAGCCTGGTTTTTATCGTTACAAGTCCGCAGACTTAATGCTGTGCCACTGGGTGGTATTTGGGTAAGTACGTGAACTTGAAGTACGTGTGTATTAAACTTCATGGGTTAAAAAGGGTTTTTAAATCATTTTAAGGCATAAATGTGTGTGTGTGTGTTTTGTTATAGCAAAGCCACAACGGGCTATCTGCTGTATCCACCGAGGGGAATCGAACCCCAGATTGTAGCGTTCTAATTAACGTTGTCCCACCGGAAGACTAAGGCATGAAGTTTTAGTAATATAAAATATCAGGAAATTAGTGCATCATGTAATTGAAATCACTTGGTATTCAGCACAACGACTTTCAAGCACTAAAGGCTTAAAATAGTTTTTCATGTGGCCATGTGACACACCATGTTTTTGGAAACAGCCCTACGTCAGTTTATTTCAGTTTAACTTAAGACAAGTATAGGTGGTTTATGTCAAATTTCTACTGGTACAAAAATGAGTAAAAGCAATTATGAAATTGTAGTTCACAAAATTATGCTCACTGTCAGTCAAGAATTAGTAAACATTTTGTCGTGCCACGACTAGAAATTGGAAGATTCAAAGCTCCAGTTAATTTTGTGCATTGACTTAAATTGAAATGACATTGCCCGAATTTGGTGGCAATGTAGATTTTGTTTTTTTTTGTAATTAAGCACAAAGCTACACAATGCGCTATCCGTGTTTAACCCACCACGGGTATCGAAACCCGGATTCTAGCGTTGTTAGTCCGCAGACATATCGCTGGGCCACTGGGGGGGGGCAACCAAATGTAGAGAAATGGACGAAAACAGCAGCTAAATTAAACCCTCCAATATAGTGTTTTGTTTATTTCAGATGGAATGACTGAAAGAACTACCTCCAAACTGAATAACGCAGTGTATATAACTTAGATGAAATTACTGTAAAAAAAATAAAATATACCACTTCAAATGTGAAGCTATCTTGTTGGAAATATTATTTATACTAAGTACAAAACCGGATGTGTTAAAGTACAGAAGCGTTAAAACTTTGAAAGCCAAAGAAACGTGTTTTTTTTTTTGCATGTTTATTCTGCAAATGAAATTTCTATTTGTCTTACGTATATTAACATAATTCAGGCTAATCCATAATAATCATTATTAATGGTAAAAATATGGAATATATACTTATAGATGGGGCGGAATAACAAAGTAATATATACTTATAGATGGGGCGGAACAACAGTTATCAATAACAAAGTGCTATCCCGGTTTTTCTTTACTTAAAAAAAATAAGTAAAATAAAAACAAATTATTGTTAAGTTGGTTTATATTTTGTTAGATATATATATATATACATTTTGTTTCCTTCATTACACGTCCTTTATCGCACATCTTCACACACAAATTAAGTTTTACAATTCTTAAATTGTAGGAAAAACTAATTTTCTTTTCCTGAAGCTTACTGTGGTATAATATATAAATAATTTGGGGAGATAAATGTTATCATCCAGTCATCATGCCAAGTCATTTCTTCTAGAGTCAGTCGCGCGTAGGCAATAAACTGGTAGTGACGAACACCAGTGATTCACAGGAGTAAGAGGAAGTGGGGGCCCGCAAATGGGTGAGAGGTGCGATGACAAAGACAAGTAATGACTAATTTTGTGTTTGTGGCTTTTAGAGATTGATAACAGTAGGATAACTGCCAACTCAACAAACTAAACGGGAAAGTTCATTTTTCATTCACGGTTCTCCGAACTCTTCTACAACTACCTTTCTTTGTCAGCTACTCTATTTCTTTGTCTCTTTTCTTAGCTTTCAGTTTAAAATTAAAACAGGAGATATAATATTAGCACGCGGCGTCTTTCCTTCTTCCGTATTTAATTAAGCAGCTATTTCTAAAACCTTGAAAGCTTCGTTGACAAAACGGGTTCTTCGTGAGTAGAAGCTAAAAACTAATTACCTGAAGAAAAAAAAAAGGTTACTGTTTTCTCCGTGTGTGGTAACTTGTTTCACGAGAAGTAAAAGAAATAATTCAATAAGAAACTTATAAGATTTGAATTTGATAGATTTTTAAGATATGCAAGACCAGACGTCACACTTTGTAATGACGAAACATCACTTCAATTCTAATAAATTGTTTGATAGTTGAACAAAACTATTATCACATTAGCTCTTTTGCTTTTAAGCCACAAGACATAACTGTCATTATTGTACATACCGTGAAGACAAGTAATTTTGTTTAAAGCGGTAATGATATTGAAAAAAAGGAATTTTATAAGTTTTTTTTATTAACTCACAGATATTTAGTGAGTTATGGCAGAAATAAGAACACTTGAACATTGTGCGTCCTAATATACAAAACAATACAACAGTGACTGGCTATTTTCCTACAAGACATTGAAAAGTTATCTGTTATAAACGTCGATTCAATGTTGAGGGGCTTACCTATATTTTTCTTTGGGTTGTACAATTAAACCATGTCAGCATGGATATAACAATATATTTTTAACTTGTCACTGATTGACTCACTTCAGCCAATGAAATTTCTTAACAATACGATTCGGTTGTATATGTAATACCTGGAGAGGGAGGGGGGTAGTCTTTATTTGTATTGTTTTCAGAGAGGGAGGGGAGTCTTTATTAGTTTTGTTTTCATTCCTAATATTTATTCATATTACAACAAACACCAAAAGAAATAAAACAAAACATACACACACACACACACACATATATATATACAAGTTAGAAGAGATTGATATCTTTCATATCAAAAACAGTTGCTTTCCGTAGAAAACAAAGCTAAAACTCGAAATTATTTTGGCCTGATTACGAAAGTAAGCCTAGTTTTGTTTCACCTTTGGTTTTTTTTTTCTCTCTCTCTTTTGCGATCTCACAGCATGTAAACAGTTAAGCACACTTATTTATTATAATTATATGCTAACTCGAATTATCCAAAAGGTGAGCTTTTTAATATTTCGAAGCTGAATTACTATAATCTTTTTACGAAAATTACAAGAATTTACAACTTACGAAAGTTATAAGAATGCACTATCAAGTAATACCATTTTTTAGTTTTAGGCTAACGCACGTGTGTTAAATTTGCCATTGTATTTAGCATTTTTGGTAACATAAAAAAAAGTGTTTGTTTTTTTCTTCTTATGTTAAAAAAATAAAAAGAATGTTTGCGCTAACTGTTTTCGTTGTGCTAAAAGTTTTACATTTTAGTCAAACTAAATACTATTTCCGATTCAAAATATCTGAACGGGATATTAGTTGGCTACAACACTAACAACAAAGAATTTTTTGTCTAACTTTCCATAAAAAAACGAACAAAATTGCCCTTAATTATTTGTTTATTTGTGTGCTGTTGAACACAAAGCTAGTCAATGAGCTATCTGTGCTCTGCTCGCCGCTTTTAGTGTATAATTCTACAGATTTACCGCTGAACCACCGGGAGGGGGGGGAGCTCCTATTGTCAATTTGCAGTTGACTAGTCCACTTTGCGTGTTGTAAAACTGAGCCTCAACGTTATTTTTAAGGGAAGTAGGGATTAGGATTTACTAAAGAAGGCCGCTGCTTATTGTGCAGACAGAGATAAAAAAAAGATATGCGTCTCGTAGGAACAGATTTTGACATATGGAGGTTGGTGAAAAGACCGAGCGCTGAATGTGCAAATCTTTTATAGGGGAGGGGGAAAGAGGTTGGGGTTTTATGTATTTCGAATGGAAGTAATTTTACGTAATTGCCCTATCGCCTTTTAAAACACGGAGGAGCTTAGCCCACCCCAGATTTAAACCTGTCTCCCCTACTGCCAACGCCTACAATGTTATAAATCAGCAGAAATAGACTGGCGAGTTGTTATTCGAGTCCTTCTGGTTTGAAACACTAGTAACCTTGGTTTTATGAACCACATATTGTTGTATCCAATGGTGGAAAAACACTTACGGGATAAAAGACAATAAAAAAAATAATTAAATAAATTCATACAACTTTAGTCGCAACTCAAAAGTTTTTTACATGACAAAGAACTGTGGTATTCAATAAAGTCAAAGAAAATCATAATCACGAGCTCGTACTTCGTCAAATTGTAGTTTGAATTTCGCGCAAAGCTACACGAGGGCTATCTGCGCTAGCCGTCCCTAATTTAGCAGTGAAAGACTAGAGGGAGGGTAGCTAGTCATCACCACCCACCGCCAGCTTTTGGGCCAGTCTTTTAGCAGCGAAGAGTGGGATTGAACGTGGCATTGTAACGCCCCCCACGGCTGAAAGGGCGAGCATGCTTTCTAATTGTGATTTATGCAAATCGAAATAGATATTCAGTTTGATCGACTCCGAATCTCTTGAATGATATTTGAAAGTGTTTTGCATTTGTAATTTACAGTTTTAAATATACGAGAATAAATCTTGAAACCTAGTGGGTTACTTACGTAGAGTATACATATCTTGAAACCTAGTAGGTTACTTACGTAGAGTATACATATCTTGAAACCTAGTGGGTTACTTACGTAGAGTATACATATCTTGAAACCTAGTGGGTTACTTACGTAGAGTATACATATCTTGAAACCTAGTGGGTTACTTACGTAGAGTATACATATCTTGAAACCTAGTGGGTTACTTACGTAGAGTATACATATCTTGAAACCTAGTGGGTTACTTACGTAGAGTATACATATCTTGAAACCTAGTAGGTTACTTACGTAGAGTATACATATCTTGAAACCTAGTAGGTTACTTACGTAGAATATACATATCTTCCTAGCTTACACCCATATGTTTAAAACAGTGACGGGAGGGGGGAGACATGAAATATGCGTTACTAAACTTTTTAAAAACAACAACCATACACGTATTAGCAACATGTTTTAAAACAATTTAAACGATTTAAAACAATTAAATTTCCGGATTTCTTTTATCAACACTCTCAGGGGGAGGCGATTAATACCCTCTCCCCCCCTAGCTACGTCGCTGATTTAAAATATCACTTGGATCGATACCACAGTATTGTCCCGTTTGCAAGCCATAATTAACAAGTAGTCCAGTCTATCGTTCTTCACAGTTGACTGAAGACTTGGTTTGACTAGTTTCATCTTATTGGAGGCTCTGTTGAAGTGACTGGGAAATTCAGGAAACTTAACAGGTCTGTATGTTTATTCAGTTATGTCTTGTTTGTAAATGATTTGTTTGTAGTTAAGCGCAAAACTACGCAATGGGCTATCTGTACTCTGCCCACCACGGGTATCGAAACCCGGTTTCTAGCGTTGTAAGTCCGCAGAGTTGGTAAATGAATAGAGAATAAACACATGATAGGTCGGGAAACAATATTGAATGCAACACGATAAATAACTTTTTGCAGCATGGATTCTCATTCGATTTGATAGTCAAACTCCTCAGAATTATGTAAAATTCAAAGCTTCTTTCTTGATTATTCTTGAAATTTTGAAAACCTGATATTAATAGTGAAAAGTAATTCGCTATAATCATGACTGAAGAAAAAAAATCAAAACGATATTTAACAAGTAGTTTAAAGCTAGTTTTTACCGAAATTGTTGTTACATTTCTTGTTACCGAAATGTTGTGCATTCAGTAAAGCAAACGTGGCTTTATTTGGAGAAATTTTAAAGTTTAAAAGCACAGCAGATAACAATGTAATGTCAAAATGTGAAGTTTCTTATTACTGCGGAATAGTTTTATGTCCAGTTAAACTTCATAAACCAAATATCACACCACTGAGTGAAATTTAAAACTATTTTCTTAACTCTCGATGAGTTTTTTTTAAAAAACCCGAAGGCGCAGACTTAACCGAATTATTATATATTTTTTTGGTGGCCGAATTTAACCGAATGGACAATTTAATTTTCGTTGTGGGGGTACTTTATACACACACACACACATCCCTACCGCAACGCCTCCGCCTGGTAATACTAAATATACCATTTTTGATTTATTAAAAAAAGCTTTTATATAAAACTGTGATTCGTGTTAAAAATCTGATTTCCTGTCTCATTATTACCACCACAGCCTTTGAAATCTACGAATGAGCATTAAAACTAATTACGAAACTGAGGTTATATTACTATATCGTCCTACAAATTGTCCGTTTGTTTCGGTAGTTCGCGCAAAGAAAACTACACAAAGGTCTATTATCTACGCTAGCCATTCTTAATTTTGAACTGATAGACTAAAGGAAAGTTAGCTAGCTATTCAACAGCACCGATCGCCAAGTCATGTGCCGAACGAGTTTTTTTTTTAAATTTATTTTGCGGCAACGGGACGCGAACCGTAAATCCTTGAATTCACAGTCTGGGTACCATAACCACTTGGTCACGCCCGTCGCCTTCAACACCCTACCCTGCGAATGTTATTTAGTTTTGCTTTTAGTATGTCCGAGGGTAACAAGTTTTTTACATTACCAAAGAAAAAAACTATCGTGTAGACGTTTAATTCTAGTCAAAACAAACGTTTGGAATTAATCTTAAACTCGCCCGAGAAACGCACTACCCTAATCTACCCAAAGAGAGAGAGAGAGAAAAACGGGTCTTGCTCCACAAAGCCTGTGTATCTACATTTGTAAACTCCGTAATGTCTGGAGCCGTAGCCTTGAAAATGATAAAAATTGCATGAATTTGTCAATATATTACATTTCACTATTGATTTTACGACACTCCGAAAAAAAAATATTAAAACTTTTCATTTTTATATATCAAACTTATAATCAAATACCAAAATATTTGTAAAAAAAAAAAATCGCAGTATCTAGTTAACATAAAGAAACGTACAACATTGAAAGAAAATCCAACAGAATAGAAAAAAAAAAGGTGATCAACTCAACAAAAACTAGCAGAAGTGTTGTAAAATATCTAACAGCTCTGCTTCTCTAGACTACCGACCCTAAACAATAAACTACGAAAAAAACAAACCAAACCACAAACTAAACATTCACCGAGAAAGACATTTTGGGATCCTTTGAAACGCATTACAACTCAACAACCTACAGACGTGAGAATGGCCAGTGACTAAAAGAAAACGGACATAAGACCAATCCCCTGGGGGTGGGGGTGGTGGATCGAAAGTTGCTAACTCACCTCTCGTTATTAGAAACTCCTAATTTTTCAAATATCCTTAGGTGCATCATTGTCTTGGTATCTAGCAAGATAGTTTACTATTATTATATAAACTGTATCAGTTTAGCTTGAATGCCTGTGATATATACTGAAAGTAATACATTAGTCACTTATCCTACGTTCAAAATCCAGAAGTTATGCCACTAATTACCTTTATAGTCATACGTTAGTAATTATATTGAAGTATAATTACCTTTATAGTCATACGTTAGTAATTATACTGAAGTAATACATTAGTCACTTAATTATCGTAAATACAAAATCGAGAATTTCATGTCACCAGTTCTTTTTGTAGTCATAAATGAGTAATTGCTTCATTGGTGGTTAATTCTTTATGTTGTGGTTATGGCTGGATTGGATACAGTATGGTTACATCTGGATTAAACATATGTAACAAGAAACGTTATAGGAACACGACTGCTCTTGATGGATCAGCGGTATGACTCGGGGGCTTGTAATGCTAAAAATTGGGTTTAAATACAGGCGGTGGAACATAAAAGAACACGAAGTCAGGTCGCGTGCAATTCAAACATCGACGAGAAATCATGAAATGTGTAATTATTGACATTCAGAATGTACGATTGTAATTATAAATATAGCTATCACAGGTATACTTTCTCAAATTATAATAAACATTTCTTAGATAGAGTGAGATATTCCAAAATAAAATTAATCCCCATGTATTAATGTTTCTTGACTCTGTGATATAACCTACGTGCATGGATTTACTTTAAGGGAGCCTGGAGTCGCTTACACTACAGAACCACAGGAACTGATCTTACCACACATATGAACTAACTAGTAAAGAGTTTAACGTGAGGTATCAGACTTAAATAACAGTTTGTTGTTTGTAATTAAGCACAAAGCTACACAATGGGCTATTTGTGCGCTGCCCACCACGGGTATCGAAACCCGGATCTTAGCGTTCTAAGTCCGTAGACATGCCGCTGTGCCACTGGAGGGCGCTGAAATAACATAAGAAATTTTGAACTGCTTGGCGGTTTTCACAAAGATTTACACCCCATTCGAAACGCAAATTATTAAGAAAATATTGTTCGTTTATGATAAAAATAATGAAAATTACAAATGTTATAGTTTGAGAACGGTACCTTTAAATTTTCTTGTCCATGTGATTTATAGTCACCATGTGTGTATAAGTATTTGCATATATATTCAATACTTATGCTAACGAGCTGCTATGCTCAAAATATGTAGTTTTCAAAGCCATTTGTGCAGTTGGAGAACAAAGATTACCCAGTACTATCTAAACTCTGAAATCGTTTCTTTCCCAAAAATGTTAATTGGAAATGAATCCTACTTTTCTCTTCTTAAACCAAGTTTACCGTCAGTTGTAGTTGAATGAAAATTATTTACCGCCTTTGCCGCTGGTTGTTTTATTTTTACCTCCTCGAAGCAAGCTGTTGAAGTTTTACCTTATTTTCTAGTTTCTCAGTTGACGTTCTGAGTGGCATAGCAACTGTACGCTCTACTGCTCTAGTGAGTAAACAGCGCCCACGTATTTGGTAAGTTTTGCCGATGTGTGGATTGGGTGTCAGTTTAAAATTTTAATGAACATAAGTGGCAAGCAACATGATGTATCTAAAATTTTCACGATTTTTTTTTCAACTAAGTAAGAGTGTTGGGGGAAATATGTTTATTTAATCAAGCAGTCCCTGTAAGAGTGTTGGGGGAAATATGTTTATTTAATCAAGCAGTCCCTGTAAGATTTTTTGGGGAAATATGTTGATTTAATCAAG
>NW_013665699.1:410652-425472 GCF_000517525.1 Limulus polyphemus | reverse complement strand
AATCAAGCAGTCTCTGTAAGAATGTTGGGGGGAATAGTTTGATTTAATCAAGCAGTCTCTGTAAAAATGTTGGGGGGAATAGTTTGATTTAATCAAGCAGTCTCTGTAAGAACGTTGGGGGGGAATAGTTTGATTTAATCAAGCAGTCTCTGTAAGAACGTTGGGGGGGAATAGTTTGATTTAATCAAGCAGTTCATGTAAGAATGTTGGAGAAAATAGATTGATTTCATGTATTGACATTAGTGACTTACAAGACTTTTTCTTCAAGGGGCGAATTTTAAATGCTTACAAACAGAAACGCTAACTCGACCAATGTGCCACCACATGCGAATGACGCTGGTGCATACAGTTTCTTTTGTACGATATAATGACAGACTAAAGGCAAAAATGCGTAGGAACTTAGAAAAAAAGCATGATCTGTTTGTTTTATCTTGTAAAAGTAGGAGAAAGTCCTAAAGAGACGAGACGCAAGGAAAGCAAAATCTGTAGAATATTTTCGTGCTGATAACGGCTTGCCGACAGCGCCCTCTTTAAAAAATTGTCATAAAAAAAAAAGAAAACGTTTAATCTAGCTTTTCTAGCTTAAGTCGTTAGCCCTGGAGGTACGCCCAGATTATCACATGCCTTATAAAACAAGCAACATGAGGCAAAATCTGTCAAATCAATGACAGTTAAAGACACACCCTTAAGTCAAGGACGATTTTATCGGAGAAATGCATTGTTTGCCGCCGCTTTTGTTCTCACGTTCCTTTCATGACTTGCTCTAGCTAAATGTTATTCATATTAATACGCAAGCATTAAAAATAAAACCGAAAACTTATGAATTATGATGATAAAGTCGCCATGTCCAGTAAATTACACGATAAGTATGATCGTGTAATTTACTGTTTAACTTTTATTCGAGACGTAACTTAATTAGCTTCCTTACTACATCTATGAAAACGAAAAATTATAAAGTGACAATAAAAAAAGCTAATTTATTAAACGAAGTATTTTTAGTAAGATTCGCATAAGAATAAAATACGTATCTATAGTGTTTACCGCTAAACAAGATGACGTACATATAAGGTGAAGATGCACAGTAATTAAGGGATTTCTCCGAAACTAGTCTGGCTCAAGACACCCTCCCCCCCGAATGAAAGAATAGACCATTCCAATCTTTTACTTGTTGTTAAACAATGTTTAAACAACTCTATTCAATTAAGGGGTTTGCAGAATTTTTCTTATCATGATCAATACATATGCTTCTTTGCCTATTTTAGAATTTTCACGCAAAGCTACACGAAGGCTAACTTATAGACTAGAAGGAAGGCAATTAATCAACAGCACCCATCGCCAACCGTTGAGTTACTCTTGTTCGACTGAGTAGTGGAATTTTATAGTGAGTGATACAACACTAAAGTGCGAACTGAGATTTGCGCCCCACATTTTGGGGGAACAATGTTTTCGACGTGTTTAAAGATTGTTTTATTTTCATCATGTCTGCTGCTTGAACGTTTTATGAAAGGAATCGTGCATGTGTGTGTGAGGAGGGGGGGTAAACAACCTTTCCCTGCTCCTCTTGAGTTATATATATGTCATTGCATCTGGCTCCAGAATGGATGCGTAATGAGTAACCTTGTACTCAAGAATGGGCAATACGGAGAAATGCTCACCACGCTAAAACCATAAAACTTAACGTTCATGGTGGTTACTTTCCGAAACGTCAGGGTGCCAATAAGACATGCATAAACAGTGACACAAAATAAAGAGTGTAAATATGCACTAGCACATTTTCGAGTATGCGTATATCAACTGTATAGCCAGTGGCACAGATTAATAGTTCAGTTCCTATCCGGATAGAGTGATAACTCGGGTAGTAATTTACATGGTAGCAAAAACGTTTCTGTAATGCATGGTAGAGTTAAAATAGATAACAAGTGTAACTTAATTTTTTGTTACCAAGAAAACTCCTACGTGAGCATCGTTTTAAAATAATATAGGTAACAGGGAGCATTTCTGTAATGCATGGTAGAGTTAAAAGAGACAACGAGAAAACACCATTTGATGTGTTGCCCTTTCCGAGATAGAGCCGTGAGAAGTCGTCAAAGTTCTATGCAGGTGTAGGTTTAGCTAAATAAGGTCATGTTTGCATGTTGAGAGAGTTTGCCTGGCTGAACCTGTGGTAACCTACACAATAGAGTGTCCTTCTGGCACGACATTTCAAATGCTTCTTGGAATTTACCTCTGTGGAAATATGTCCACGGGGCTTTCTCTGTTACCTGTGGCCTCTGCTGAACAAAAGAATGTTTTTCGTGAGAGCAGAGCTAACTTAAGCAGGGGTGTACAATTAGCTATCTTGATGTTATCTTTTGTTGAAAACGTGATTAGGGTTATCTGCAATGAGAAGATGTTCCGAAAACCCGAAATTGTTTTAGTTCTATCAGGAAATGCTAGCTTTATCTATTTAACCCTAACTTATTCCTAAATCTGAGGGCTGGATTCTTAAATGAAAATAACTTTCCCGAGAATATTCAGAAAGATGATGGAATAAGTTGAAACGAATGTAGTTTTTCACTGAGCTAGCCGTTTAATGTTAATTACGTTAGTTTGATCAATTCGGAATCTCTAGTTTGGTTGATCAATCCGGAATCTCTAGTCAGTTTGAATAGTATGTTTTAATACTGAACAGTCTTGAAATTGGCATCTGATTGTATCGTAACAAACCTGTAGGACAAAATGTCGTGTAGTAACATTTTACCTACCTGTAAAAGGTCATTTCTTACAGCTTTTCGTCACACTTTAACACACTTCGATGTGCAGACATTATTTCTAATTATCATTTTTACTTGAATTAACTTTACTCGTCGTTCAGAAGAACTAGCGGATTCTAGCAAACGGTGTCAACTACATTAGTAATTCTAAGAACGTACGAGTAAACGTAAACAGTAATAAATAATAATATGTCAACCACACTACTGTATATCTGTTATATCCAGTGCCGAAGAGGGCTTTCGGTCAATACCAGGGCTCATCGAGCTCATAGATATGTATGCATGCAGTTACACAAAAATCAAATTTAACTTGGAAATGTATTATAATGTCAGCTTTAAAAGTAGGTAATCGGTTTACATATTATATAACAAATGTTTCTAACCGAAAAAAAATTACTTCTGGGGAGAGCCTTAACCCATCGTTAACGTTCTTCTGTCTGAAAAGTCAGCAAAGAAACTATGTAACAGTTCATACCATTAAATATATATACATATATATTATTCACCAAGATATTAATACTTCGAAAATTAAACATCTACTCTTGTTATCCAGCTGAACTGCAGTGTTCGTGTTCGTGTCCTTGAGTATTATTATTGTTGTTTTTTTATTATCTAGCATAGAAATATATATATAGAATAAGTCCCCTGAGGGCTGTTGTTACTATGCTGGCTTGTTAATGTTGAGTGTAGCAGTCTGTGATGGAAATCTATAAAGCTATCAAAAACATCAGCGAACCTGAGTCGAGGGGTCTTACAGTATCTATGGGAGCGAGCAGTCACGCGCACTTAAGTGTGACGTCACATCAGCCACGCTCAATATCGCTGTTTCGGTGACTGCTTTGCTAAAAAGATTCTGTTGTACATGAACCTTTTCTTTTCGTATTTTATTATTATAGTCATTAAGAATGCTAATTAGCCCACTTGAGATTATTTTTACTACTGCAATCTCCGAATTTTAGATAAAAAAAGTGAAATGTTACTTTATAGGATGGTCGTCTTACGTTTTTGTAACGAGATTTGAAGTTTTTGAACAACTTAAGGTTCGGTTTAGTGTGGTTCTCACGTAGACGTTTCAAACGACGAGATATTTTCCCTTCGAATGTCCATGTTTGTGGCATAAGCGCATTAATTACGATGTTTGAAACGTAACATTTTTTTGGAGATCGGAGAGTTTTGCGTTACAACTCTTGAAGTAGTAGTAGGCACAAGGTGTTACGTTTTTGTTTATACATATTTTGCTTCATCTTATATAAGATACATCAGATTACACGGGCAAAACCCGTCTTAACTTTATAGGTCACATCAACTTACACGAGCAAAAACGATCATAACTGTATAGATCACATCAGGTTACAGAGACAAAAGCCACCTTAACAGTATAGGTCATAGATTCTAGATTTTAACTGAAGAACTAATATCTTTATAATAAACACACTGAAAAAAAAATATTGGTTCAATATACCAGACTACGAAGTCAGTATTAACAATAAACTTCAGGTTGCAGTGTCTAACACTGTTGTACTTCGGAAACCTAGCTAGGTCAATACTTGTAGTGTTTCATATTATCGTATTTTAGCAGTCTAGCTGGATCCGTTGTTGTGCTGCTTAATATTAATGCATTTCAGAAGCCCAACTAGGTCCGTTCCTTATTCAACATATTTCTGCTATCAAATTAATCGTTTGTTTGACTGATACCAAGCAAAATCGGAGCTATAAGTTGTTTTTCTGAAAATAAGTTCATTAAATTATACACTTTGAGTTTTAAAGAGATTAGTAGTTAAAAGAATCTGGAAAAGCTAGCCATATTGTATAGAAGAGTTGAAAACATTTTATGTGAAAGGGTTGTTGAGAAAGTGGTAAGAAAGGGTTAGAAAAACTTGATGAAATTGTTTCCAGTGAAAATCTCTTAACAAACTTCAGATGAAACTTGACAGCTTCCTAGAATGTATGTAGCTTTGTTTTATTATTATTCTATACTATTAATTTCCGACCACACGTTTGTTGTCATAGGTTAATCAGTGCATGGTGATTTTTTTTGTTTTGTTTACAAAAGTCGAAGAAAATACGAAATCGCCATGTTATTGTTGAAAACAGCCCGTATGGTTATGTAAAATATATCAACACTTTTCCAAAACAAACAACCCATCTATGAAAATATTCTCAATGCATTTCTACATTTTTTAAAATGTTTTATATAAGATTATCACTTGAGATTTAATGTGTTATATCGCATATCTGATCACTGTTCAAACTCAGTATCTCAACATTTATTATTTTTACTACAGTCAATAAGAAATGTAGCTACAGCGTTGTAAAATGCATGCCGTAAGCCCCCCCCCCCCAGTAGCTCAGCTGTAAGTCTGAAGGCTAATAACGCTAAAAACCGGGTTTCGATGCCCGTGATGGGCACAGCACAGAGAGCTCATTGTACAACTTTGTGCTTAAGTACTAAACAAATAAGCATACCAATAAACGTCAGTGACATTATCTGTTTATCTGTATGTATGTTTATTTATTAAAACATTAAGTTAATCAACGTAAAAGCCAAGTTGGGAAAAGGACGAAAAATATTTCGGAATATGCAGTTAACAATAATACTTCGATCGCTAATTTCTTATAGATTGGTATTATCTCCAGACGTGGATTTCGGAATATGCAGTTAACAATACTTCGATCGCTAATTTCGTATAGATTGGTATTATCTCCAGACGTGGATTTCGGAATATGCAGTTAACAATACTTTGATCGCTAATTTCTTATACATTGGTATTATCTCCAGACGTTTTTAAAAAATATTTACAACCGTTATGTTAAACCTTCTGAAGGAATCAAAAAAGTTGCCGAGAAATAGCAAAGCAACATGAAAACATGACAGTTTAACTATGACATGTTACATGGTTGCTTTTTGTTAATATAACAAAAGGTTTTTAAGAGGTGGAAATGACCAAAATATTTAAAATTCTCTTCGAACACTTTATTATTGATTATTAGTAATAAATGAAAGGTCATAAACTTGGTTTGTCGTTCTGTGTAAATATTTATCCATATTTTAATATAGCTATCATTATTTTCCCAGCATATTTATTTATCATAGTATTCCATCTGATTTCCCGCCTTTTTCAGATTTATTTCGAGTGCATTCTCTTCTGCAGTCTTGCCAGTTCTGTTAAGTACGCCCCTAGGCTTCGCGTATTCGCAATGACCTTCTGACCTTTGCTAAAGGATTTACGCCGTGTATCGTGAGGCTTTGTGTTTATAATCTCTTCTTTCAGAGATATGTTGAGTTCGAAGTAGCAGACATGGCGAGTGCATCTCGTATAATCCATTTTCAGCCGAACATAGTGTTTTTTTTTCTTTTTTAAGATTGATCGGAGCCGTAAATACTAGTTCATCAACTTTGTATTTTTCTTGCAATTCAATTTGCTCTTCAGCTGGGCCAACATCTCAAGTTTTGTTCTTCATGCATAGCTCTTATTTCTACAGAAAGCAAACATTAATATCTTTTGTGAGAGTGAGACTTAATTTTACTAACTATATATTCAAGAATATATAATTGTTTGACAATTATGAATGTGTTTCTTAGGTACAGACATTGGTGACTACGTCAATGAAAGACTAGAGCAGAATTAAAACAGTTAGTTCTACATTTACCATGTAAAATGAATGTGTTTCTTAGGTACGGACAATGGTGACTACGTCAATGAAAGACTAGAGCAGAATTAAAACAGTTCTACGTTTACTATATAAAATGAATGTGTTTCTTAGGTACGGACAATGGTGACTACGTCGATGAAAGACTAAAGCAGAATTAAAACAGTTCTACATTTACCATGTAAAATGAATGTGTTTCTTAGGTACGGACAATGGTGACTACGTCGATGAAAGACTAAAGCAGAATTAAAACAGTTAGTTCTACATTTACCATGTAAAATGAATGTGTTTCTTAGGTACGGACAATGGTGACTACGTCGATGAAAGACTAAAGCAGAATTAAAACAGTTCAACATTTACCATGTAAAATGAATGTGTACGAACTTTTACCGTTCACTGTAGTTTACCTGGCTTTCACCATAGAAAACACTTATCCTCCTAATATTGTCATGAACTTCAAGATACTCATTCCCTGTCCTCGAACAGGAGGAACTTGTTAACATCTTTACCTAATATAACGTCAATGTAGTGTTGATTTTCAATTTCAGGTCAATATTCGTCGTGTAGTCTGGACAACAGCACATCTATTTCTGATAGACTCTGAATATTGTACAAGTAATAAATGCTTTGGTTCTGTAGAATACGTTCTTTATGAATTAACTATGATACGAGTGGAGAGCAATTACAAGAAGTGAGGGCGCTGTCACATCTGTTTTATTACGTTTACAGCGGTCTCACGTTGCTTTCCTGAGTATGTGATGTTACCAACCCTAAGCTAAACACCTATATTTAAGACTTGTCAGTTTTACGAGCTTTAGCGCTTTTTTTATTCCCATGCAACATTACAGGACTCGGGAGAAAGGCTAGGCTTAACCGGAGATCTATCTCTTCTAGTTCTACTATACCTGCACTGTTTCTCTCGCACATAACCAGTACAACCTCTGCTGCTCTGTCACGCTGGGTTTCCGAATTTATCACGCTCGTAGTCCTAGAATACTCCCTACGGGCGGCAGTCACGTGCTTCCCACAATAAAATTAGAACTAGGCTTTGATTATGGTTTCTACGAACAACGCAGGGGCCCTGCTTCGCTGCGTATTACAGACATAGAGGGCGGGAGGAACCGGCTATATGTTTTTCTATCTGTCTGTGAACAAGCTGGCCATGTTAGTATTTGAAATAAATGGAAATCCACCCAGTTTTACAGAGACGCCTAGCTATCAGTTAAGTAGGACTAGTTAGAATAAAAATCTTTGAAATATATATTTTTGTTTTGTGACAATATTCCGTGGAATTAATTGTATACAAATATAACTTTTAGGCACCTTCGCTACAGTTCGCGTGAAATACACTAAGGTACCTTCCCCTTGGGGAGGTGAAGCAAGAGTAGTGTGTGTTTTTCTGCCTTCAAGCAATGTGCTGTGTTGTGTGTCATGGTAGTTGAGTGCCATGACGCGTGTGCACGTGAAACCGTGTTAGTGCAAGAACTGCGGACAGTTGAAACGGTTGGGAGAAGTTGAAGGAATGACGTCCTTGTCGTGTACGTTCTCGTATACAGTATATAGTAAGTGAGTTTAGGTGACGTATTCGTTCAAAATGTGCACCGTATTCTTAATCAGTTCACATTAGTTATAGAAATCGATTTGAACCTTTCGGTCTCTCCCTATGCACACTTAGCACCAGAGTATTAACAACACAAGCCGAGAGAGCTATGCGTCACCGTCATCAGGCAACCGCTTGGTAGTAGCTCTCGCAGCCAATCATTCGGCTAGAAGCCTTTACACTGAAGAGCAAAGACAGACAAGGCGACCCGGATAGTTCATCTTCTACACATTCTTGGTTATTACGCAACGTCGGCGCTAACCCAACTTTACAGGAAAATCCAAGGCAAGTCTTTCTTTCGGGCAAATGGATGTAGATTTTTTTGTTGGTTTTGTTTTTTCCAGAAGTTGTGTTTTCGCTGGTATAAGACGAATAAAGGAGAGACTCGGTGTTGGCGATCTAGACACGTTCGGAAAGTACGTAGTGGTTTGGTATTCTCCTTTTATACAACGATCGATATAGGGGAAAGGGAGTGAGTGGGTGGGAACAATGAAAAAAACAACAACAAAAAACCTAAATTTCAAATCTTGCCTGACATCTACAAGCTACACTGTTTCTTGCGTGTTTTTCTTTGCATTATTAGGATATTATTTGAGTGATAATGTGTGACACAGATGTAGTGTTATTCTCGTCGGAACGTACTTGTAATGACGGTGTTTGGATTGCCTTGTTGATTTATTACATGTGATTAGCACTAGTACCGTAGAACGAGTTGAGTGACAAAATTTATTGGTTTTAATAAACACTAGTTTTTTTTTTTAATAGTCAAAATTTTAATATTACAGCAAGAATTGTGCGCGCTATCTATGTTTGGTTCTTATTAATGTGTGATGTGATGTAAGTTCTTACGTCATTTGTAGTTATTTGGAACTATGGCTGTGGTCGAAGTTGCGATTACAGAGAACTTTTTCTAAGATAACGACTCTTTATCGAGACCTGTATACGTAATCTAATGTATACAGAAAACTGGAAGTGGTCTTTTTTTTTCAGTCATGTATAAATGTTACTGTTGCCTTATTCTAGATGTCATCGTTCGAAATCTCTTATCATAGGAATGTTTTTTGCTGGGAAACATTGGTTTTGGAGCGTGTTCAAGTAGTTTAGGTACTTGTAAATCCAAGTGAGTTATTTTGTCATACCTGTCTGATTGATTTTGATTAGATGAAGTAATATGTGTTCTGTCATAGTTGTATGAAAGACGAATAATTGATTAACGTGTTTGACTTTCCCATGACAACTAATTTCATTTTCGCTTATTTACTTATTGAGTGTGTGGATTTCCAAAATTGAACTATACATTCACATAGTTCAATATAAAACTGAGTGATATTATTGTCTCAACCGAGTTTTAGTTGATAATAATAACTGAAGCGCATAGTTCTATAAGACTAAATCATGCTTCTGTCTCACCGGAGTGCTTCAGGTATTGTTATCAATTAAAACATAGGTCTATAAAACAGTGATGCTATTGTTTCACTGGAGTTTTAATTGATAACAATACCTGAAGCTTGTAGTTCCATAAAACTGAGTGATGCTATTGTCTAACAAGTTTTAATTGATAGCAATACCTGAAGCTTATAGTTCCATAAAACTGAGTGATCCTATTGTCTAACAAGTTTTAATTGATAACAGTACTTGAACTGGCCTTGAACAAGTTTAATAGCTATAACTCTTAACTAACACAAATTTCATTCATCATCCCGTTCAGACATGATCCAAAGAAATGGGGAAATGGCACTTTGAAAATAAAAAAGACATTTATACTTTTGCTATATCACTCCCTTCACCCATAAAAAAGAGAAAATAAATATTGTGAGGTCTTTACAATGAAGGTGTGTTCTAGTGGTACAAACGATACGCTTCCTTGCTTAGTTCTATATGAATGAAATGGCTTGTAACGTGTAAGTTAAAAGCAAAAGTACCCGTCCCCAGTGACGGGAAGTTTAAGTTACTCTATCAATTTAAATTTTGCATGAACTTTACAAAGGTTAATTGTGTTACAGCTCTAAGCTACTTGTATTGCCCACTGCGAAAAGTAGTTGTTGAGCATTTCAGTCATGCTAAGAGCCGCTCAACAATAACATATGGTAAATCTAAATTTTTATTCTTAAAGTTACGTCACGTTTTGAAATGTTATTAATTTCCAACAATTTAGCTTGCGAACTAAAATTTAGAATCATCATTATTCATGCCTGTTCTCCCGTCATTTCAAAAATGAATGTTAAGCTTTGCCTGCGTGCGCAGCTTTTCAAACGGGAGACAGACGAACGCTCAGACAGATACCACGGTTTGGAATATATATACAAGATATGCTGTTTAAATATTTAACTGATTGAACCATTGTTGTATAGTTATAGTTTAAAAATTCAGATGTTTTCAAGGCGCACTATCATCGAATTAATAAATATAATTGAACGGGAAAAAATTATGGAAATACAAAATGAAACTTAAAATCAATTTTCAATAACAACAGAATGGTTTATAGCACACAATAAACAGTCACGTATTGATTTATCTCGTCTTCAGTAATTCACGGCTTTCCAAATTTACTCCGATTTCCCTGTTTTACTGTATTACGACAATATACCTTTATTAAAACTAATTTAATGGAAGACATTCGTAAAACTATTCGACGAATACTTCATTTATCAGCCAGTGGTGACCAACTAATATATAACAGTAGCTATACACTTGTATCTTCTAAGTACTGTAGATGTATTTTATTCTTTTTCATGTCTGCTTCTTGCCTACACTAGTTTTCTCTATAAATCAATTCCAAAAATTTCAAGTTGCTCTCATGTTAATGCTAAAACTACTGGTTAAAGAATTACCATGCTGTAAAATTTAGTGTAGAAATGAGTTTTTTTGAAATGTATTTTGGAGTTCGTCAAATACATTTTAAGAATAAGAAGTTCGGGGAATACATAGGAATGAACAGTACAGGGGCGTCATTTATAGGGGCAGAAAGGGTGCCCCCAAACTTGGGAGGGGGAGTAAATAGTTTCAGTGAGATATTTCTTATAAGGCCGGATTAACACATATAAGCAAATTACGTCACAGCGTAGGTTCCCCAGCTGAATTGGGGGGGGGGGGGCTTTCGTGAAATGACACTCCTGTAACAGTAACTTGGTGTTCTTCTATAAGCAGCCTCTCTCTCGTCTTCTTTTCACTATCGTCTCATTAAATCTTCATAATCAAGGGTGGGTTATACTCCAGATGCCCTTTCACAAACTTCTATACATTGTTGCAATACGATCGATATTTGGTAGTACTAATGATCCAGATTCTTAGCCCAGAATTCGTGGTATCCTTGAGTATTTATATTAAATCTAGATAAATAGAATCCGAAGATAAAACTGTGTATTTTCTGCTAGTTGGTTTGCTATCCACCTGTGTAAATAAGATTATATATTATGCGGTACACAAATCTCTTGAAATTTCAGTTATCAGTGATGACCTACGTGGCTGTCTTAACATATAATAACAGTAGTTATACACTCGTATCTGATAAGTATATACACACACACCGAAGTAATGAAGTGTCAATAGTATTTATCTGGAGAATATCTTCTATTTACGTAAGTGCTCAAGGTTTTCGCGGGCTCATTAAATATTAAACCACTTTCTTGTGAATATATTATACAATCAACTCTGAGAAGGTGTGAATTTTTGGATAAATGTGTGTCTAATAAATTTCACGTTTTTTTTTTTAAAAAAACTTGTTTTATTCGTCTCAGAAGTGATCCCGTGTTCAGTACCACCTGGTACTGTAAATATTTCATATTTTTCTAACTCGCTGAATGTTAAAATGGTAAAGCACGCGATGAGCATTTCAAGATTTTACCTTTTTTAAAACGTGTTTGTTTAGTAAAACCTTTTTTTCTTTTTGTTCCAATCAATATGCTATTTCCACGCCAGGATTACCTTCTTTTAAGAGTTAGCTTGTGCAGGATTCCAAATCGTAGATTCTTTTAATACTTTGATTGTATGTATAGCGGGTCCATGCAACACACTCTTTCAAAACATGCCTGATCCAGCATGTTTAAACTTTCCTTTTGTCATGGGGAAAGTCGGAGACATCAGTCATGTTCCGCCACTACAAAGCGTCGTTTGACGTCAGTGACCGGATTATGCTGCGGTCGTGCAGAAAGCAGATGGTAGAAACGCAAATTCGTGTTCTTGTTCAGCGAATTCTCGCTATTCTATCTCCCCTACTCCTCACCATACTCGCCTCTGTCTACCTATATCTCTCCTCATATTCAAGCCCCAAGTTCCATTGAAACCCTTGGGGCTTAACGTTACTTCTGTATGGTCTGGTGTTTGAATACAGTAAGCTCGTGCAGAGAAGGTTATTAATTAGGTGTGACTGAAATTATGGGCGGGAAAAAGAAAAGAGGCTTTTGGTGTGGGCGGTGGGAATAAGCTGATAGTCAGAGGGGTTGGGGAATTTGGATGTAATGAACTCGTGTTATAATTGTGTGCACTCAAGCACAGTAAGAAGATGTCAGACCTCGTTGGCTGGAATGGGAATTGGTGGTGGAAATTTGAAGATGAATTAATTTAGAAAGCTGCAAACAAATCAGTTGTTCTGTGTCATAATTGCTCTTAATAATGCACTATTTTTCAGCCGAATGACTTATTTGTAGTTTAAATTATGGCGTGAGTCTAGATCCAAATATGCCAGCACATAGCCATATATCTAGGATATCAATCGTAGCCAACTAGTTTTGTTCTTTAAGCCTTAGGAAACAATGCAAGTGGAAAGTTTGTATTATCCAGCTGGATTTATTTAACCGAGACTCCTATCATGCGTGATAGATAGGTAATATGTAAACGTTAAAAGTTGTCTTAAAGCTAACATTGCAGAAACAATATTAGATACAACTTTTCTCTTGGTTAATTTCAACTCTTGCACAGAGGTGGGAGCTCATATGTTTCATTTACAGTGTTTCGAATTTCAATTGAGTCAATACGTATGTATAACAAAGCTTTGTACGTACACCAATGAAATTTGAGCGCCTTTTTTGTGTGTAAAATTACGTCACAGTGCCACACATTTATCAAGTATAAGTTTCTCAGGCAGAGAAAGAAGATCGTTGGCTTTTTGTTTGTTTGTACAGAAATCAATATTTCTGTTTGATAATTAGAGATACAACCTTTGGCGTAACGAGTTGGTTAGTAATTTTAATAATTAGCTTTAGAATATGTATTGTGTTCATTAATGATCTCGTATTTCGTTGAAAGGTAACGTAGTACACAAAACTAAAGTTAGTATTGTATATACATGACTTAAAACTTGAAACGGTAAAAATGAAAACTGGTGTATTTTTAGGTTTAATTACGTTGCCATATATGTTATTGTTCACGAGACTTGTAACAAACAGACTGTGGTAAAAACAAGCAGCGACTGTTTGACGGGTGGTATGCCTAACTTATGGTTAAATCTCCAATAAAACTGACGCTTCATTATATATCTAATGATAACAAATGGTTTAATATATTGATTGATACCTAGAAGTGAACGTTAGCGTAACGATAAAACCAGAAATTGCATGCGAAGGACGAAAAAAGTACTCGAAGTGATTATATGGATTATATGTTGAAATAGACACCTGGGAACACAAACAGATCGTGTCCACCTAGTTTATTTTTTGCAAAGTTCACCCAACCGTGTATGTAAGAGAGGAAAATAACCAGCCCATCAAGAAATTCGACTTCATTTGTGTTTCATAAATGTGTTCAGGAATTCTCTGCCGGGGGCTTTTCTTCTATCAGTCGGTCGTTTCAGGATACCCGAAAGGTTGAGGATGTTCTGGATTGGATTGGTTTTTCGTTATCTACATAGTAAGAAGCAAGGATGGGTTCTGGCCATGTAAGATTCGCCATTATTTTGAATATGTTATCATGTAATTAAATGCCTCTTTATGTATGGCAGGTCATGATTATAGCCGTAGGCGATGGAATATATAAATGTAACCTTGATTACAGTTTATTACAGTTATTTAGTACTCCAAAAACATGTCTGAAAAATACTTCAGGAATAGTTGCGTCTTTGAATAAGCGCATGCGTGTTATGCACATGCTTATCTATGCACGTGAGGCTTGTTTATATGTACATTTGGCTCGCATATGTGAATGTATATAACAAATATTTATGACACACAGTAAGTATGTGTAGTTTACCGTGTTAATAATCTTTTACTGTTTATGTTTGTTCGGTGTTTGTAACGTTCGCAAAGAATTTTATGTACGTTTTTCCCCCTTTTATTTAGCTGGATGAGTCAGAAATAGTCAATGATCATAAGCTTTTTTTTTATTTTAAATGTGCAAGTTTAAACAATGAGTTATCTGAACTCTGTTTTCCACCCATATTTTAGAAAACTTACCACTGACCCATCTGAGGACCATCTAATATTTATTTGGAGGAATATTTTATATGTTCAGATACGGGCTTAACATGATATGAATGTTCGTATAGTTAGTTGTTTTGGTCTATCGTGAAAAAATAGTAAATTCTACAATAATTAGTTTTCCAACCTATTATTCGATGGATTTACAATAATATAGCTTGCATGGTTAATTTTTATATGAAAATTTATCAACTGTTTTTTTTTATAGTAAAAAGCGGAATAGGCTAGAATTTGGGGTACGATCTGCGTTGTGGACACATAGTGCATCGTACAGCTTTGCGTTAAAACTCAAACACTTATGGGTATAACAAATGTAAACATGCTCCTTTTCCTTGAAATACCAGTGTCAAAATGTTCTTATTCCTGTGTGTGTGTATATATATATATATATATATATATATAATTG
>NW_013665699.1:398400-409652 GCF_000517525.1 Limulus polyphemus | reverse complement strand
TTATATATCAAAAAATCGGTTTTAAAAGAATCTGTTGCCTGAATTTACGGCCCTCTACGTAGGTGTAGGGTACGGTTGAAAGTATTAGTTTATCACAGTTGTTCACGGTTTGACAGAGAGAGAAAGATTCAGATTTTACTTATTATACCACGATTAAAACAAAACGAGACGCGGATCTTTATCTAAATAACATTTCGTCTGAAATAGACCATTTCTTAAACAACGTTTATACTATTAACCAATAAAGAGAACGTACTTTAATAACATCACCGCTATTGTAACATAACCATAAACGTTGCTTATATTAAATATAATAATATGGCTTACGACATCTTTTGCTCTGCGTAGATCTATTTTTGCAATGCTTCCGTTTTTTTTTTCTTTCTGTAACTTATAGCAGCATTGCGTTTTATTGATTCGAATGTCTGTCTGTATTACTATCTGACATAGCGAGCGTTAGCTTTGCACGTCTTCCCCTCTTGGATATAACGACAAGTATAGTCACTCTGATGTAGATTAGAAATATGTAAATTGATATTGGATAACGGAAATAAGATTTGGGCATTGTGGAGTTTTAAGTACATAACCCATTTGTGACACTTTTTCCACTCTACTGCCCACAACATCCTCGGGACCCACGAAAACAAACGTGCTTTTACATGTCATCTTGCACAGTATAGCCTGGACAACGGGCACATGACTCATCATCCAATCATGAGGGTAAAGGTGGAAAGGCGGAGGAGGTGGTCCCACTTCTGGTCTTTGACATATGCGTAGCGCTTTATATCCTACTATAAAACAAAGACATTCTCTGTTCTATAGATTTTCTGTCGCGATAAGCGTGCTTATGGTCTAGTCTAAACACTGTGTGGGCGTGCCTTTACGTTATAGAAGTATATGTCAAGAATGTTTATTTCATTTATACCCCACTTATTTAGTAAGTTATTCAATTGGGGAAAATGTGTTGAAAATCAAGTTGTAAATCAGATGAATATCTAACGTGTTTGCCAATTTAAAACCACGCGAATAATTTTTATACTGTTATTTTATACAGCGAATAACCATAATCGTTCTTATACCATTTTTATAACTAGCTCTGTGAAAAGTAATGTACTAGTTTCGTATATTTCAAGTGACATGAAATAGGAACGATGACTTTGACGTACCCTCCCCATAGTTTTTATATACGCACGTATAAAAAATTCTGCTCATTAACTTGGATCACATAACCCAATAGCTGCCGTAGACATTCGGGTTACAGTACTCGTGTATAATTCCATTGCTAAAAGTTTCATTTTGATATCAACTGTATGTGGTTCATTATAAATGGAAAGCCGGTTTAGCCACTAATTAAGGTTGGCTTGAGTCGTTAGTTTGAGGTGGAACGCCCTTTCCGTTCAGCATGACTAACAAAGTATCAGGTGTAATTAAATTACTGCGTAGCTCTAGCAAAGTTCAACAGACAGCATTCCACTTCAGGTTCGTTTTTTTTTTAATTTTGGAATGAATGATGCAGGAGATTACGCACCGCAACTCGATCAGTTAGTCTTAGTTTCTTCAACTTAAAGTTGAAAAATTTACAAATTTACAGTGACAAATTTGAACGCTTATAACGCTCGAAGTCGGGTTTCGATTCCCGTGGTGGGCACAGCACAGATAGCTAGCTTCTTGAGAAGCTTTGTGTTCAATAACAATTGAAAATTAAAGTTTAAACTATTTTATCATGTGTCTATCACCTAATATTGTTTAACGTAATATTTATTCTCTGATCAGTAATACCAAACTTTATACTTGCACATTAATTGTATCATTTAACTTGAGGATTTAACCTTGTCTATGGGTTAGAGTTAGACTTAACGTCAAGCACAAACAACATGCCAGAAATACGTAAATAAATAAAGATCGTTCCTATGAAGTACCAGCGTAACAGAAAGGACGACTAGAAACTAGTTAATAATCCTCTAGATAGAGATTCAAGGTATATATATTGACCAGGTGGTTAGGGAGCTCGACTCTCAAATTTGCGGGTCGCGGGTTCGAATCCCAGTTCCACCAAACATGCTCGCCCTTTCAGCCGTGGGGGCGTTATAATGTGACAGTCAATCCTATTATTCGTTGGTAAAAGAGTAGCCCAAGAGTTGGCGGCGGGTGGTGTTGAATAGCTGCCTTACCGCTAGTTTATCACTGCTAAATTATGGACGGTCAGCGCAGATAGCCCTCGTGTAGCTTTGCGCGAAATTCAAAACAAACAAACAAAATCAAGGTGTATATACACACACACATACATATACACACACATCTATAAGAAAACAATTGAAACATGTAAATTAATCAATGAAATTGCAAACATAAATTAAACTCCTTGTGTCTGCAAATTCTCTTGTTTTTTTTTATTTTATCACAGTCGTGAATAGCGTTCGTTTTTGTTAATATCTACATGACGGCAAAACCAAAACATTCAGAGTAACTTTACTGAAAATTATCGACGAATATAACACTTCCTTATATCACGTTTTGTAAGCAGTTGTAACGTCAGATTTCAGCTTTTCTTTAGTTGTCTTTTTTGTTGTTGTTGGTCTAGCTGGGAACGTTATTAATAGTACTAGTCAAGCTGGCACTTTAGGCATTAACGTGTACTGCTGTATATCTAGATAAATATATAATTAAAGACATAAATATCGAATAAATCTATTCCAGTAAAAATTGCGCAATACCTTCTATATAAAAAAGGGTCAGGGGTCAGGTTAAACATTAATTATTTTACTTAACTGTTGAGAACAATGCGCAGCAATAAACAGACAATTTATAATGCTTACCTAATAAATATTGGTTAGAACATAATTACCGTAAGCACGGGGCAATCAAAGACCGCAATTAAATTTGTAGACCCAGGCGAATCTAATAGATTAGTGCCCGTATTTCTATCAAATGTCTGGGAATAGAACCATAACAAGATGATTTAATAAGTGTATACCGCTTTCAGTTGTGTTCGTGTTGGAACTAGCGATCGTACAGTTAACACGGAATGGTTTTACGGATACATAAAACATAATATTTTAGTCGTTCTTTTTTAAAGTTAGCCATGGAACGATTGTAGACCCTTTTTCAAGGATGTAAAACACCATCCGCAGCCTTTTATTTTTTTCACAATAACGTGTACATGTGTAAGTTAAATAATACACTCTTCCAAAACTGTATGTAAATAATGCATACTACGCAGTGGGTGACTTGTTCTGTTTATATGAATTTAATTTTACCGGCATCGTAACATAAGAGGCACTCTTCACTGGAAATTATTTCAAACTGACTTCCTTGTCATTAACTTGCAAGTAGGACTAACACCATTATGGGATACACTGTCGATCAGATTTAACTACTTTTCGAAAACATTTGTATTAAGAAAAGATTAAAATAATTGTATTAGAGTAGACAGAAATTGGGTTAAAAATGGACGCCGTGATTAATGATGTAAATTAAGAAATAATGATACACCACGAACTGCACCATATCCCTTCCCCTCAGGCCTCGTATGACCGGATGGTTAGGGCGCTCGACTCGCAATCTGAGGGTCGTGGGTTCGAATCCCCGCCCCCACCAAACATGCTTGCCCTTTCAGCCGTGAGGACGTTATAATGTGACGGTCAGTACCACTATTCGTTGGTGAAAAAGTAGCCCAAGAGTTGGCAGTGGGTGGTGATGACTAGATGCCTTTCCTCTAGTCTGTCACTGCTAAATTAGGGACGGCTAGCGCAGATAGCCCTCGTATAGCTTTGCGCGAAATTCAAAACCAACAAACAACTCTTCCCTCACCCGCACAAAAATAACAAAATTGTATGCATTTTAGGTAATAACAATTTTCTTGTACTTTACATATTATCGGTGAGTCATTTTTATCAGTGCCATTTTCTTCCACTTTGCTTTATTATTATTATTATAGGTATTATTTTTACAGATGTCATTACTTCCCGACAATGACCAGCGCCATCTTACAGTTTGGACTACTACATATCAAATTCAATATTATTTTACTGATTTATGTTATATGATTACAAGAATCTTAACACGAATCATTTTTAACGAGGCCAGTATATTATATACTTCTTCGTGTGTTTTTTTTAATTTGTAGGTATTTTGGTAATATTGGCTTGCAGATAAATGTGTTTTATTGGTAATGTTTAAGTTTTAAGGTGGTTTTTGAGTGGGAAATAGAATATTATGGATTTTTGCTTTTATGAAACATTGGTGCAGGTTTAGTATAAAGTTTTTGGTTCATTAATATATTTTGTAACAACATTCATTTTTGAGCCTGATTCTCGTATTTATGTTAATAGACCCATACGAAGATACGAGTTTAATTAGCACATTTTTGG
Organism: Limulus polyphemus; assembly: GCF_000517525.1. Lineage (NCBI taxonomy): Eukaryota > Metazoa > Arthropoda > Merostomata > Xiphosura > Limulidae > Limulus > Limulus polyphemus. The sequence goes on along the minus strand of NW_013665699.1, from coordinate 405,282 downwards.
AGAGAATATATTGAATAAAATATTAATTAGGCTTTTGTGAAAAAGAGAGCTATTTTTAAAGTAGCTTTTATTGGTTTTTAATGTTTATCTTTTATGTAATGTCTAATTTGACTCATCGTTGTTACTGATCCGTTTTTATTATTCTCTTTCTTTTATCGAGACTGCAAACAAAGATTGAAATGAATATATTTACATAATTAGCATATAGTTATTAATCTTACAAAATTATCTAAATAATTGAGATTATTGGAGCTTTACGATTTTTTTTTATAAATTTACATTCGATATTATCGAGACTACAAACAAAGATTGAAATAAATATATTTACCTAATTAGCATATAGTTATTAATCTTACAAAATTATCTAAATAATTGATGAGATTATTGGAGCTTTACGATTTTTTTTAAATTTACATTTGATTGTATATATTAGTTTCTCTTCCTAATTCAACCTTTACTCAGTTTTAATAACTTCTAAAATTCATAAGTACGAAGCATCTTGCTAATCAGAATGCATACGTTTTTGGAAGTGTAGTGGAAAGTTTAGTAGTTTGAAGAGGCCTCATTAAAGCTCAAAATTTTGTTGATATTGTAGAGTGCAGAGTTATTTGTTTCCTTAATGTAGGGGAAGATTCCCTCCTAATTCAGTTCTTTCTCCCTCGCTTTTCGGCAGATTTGAAGGTTTATAGGTGACGTGAAAAGGCTCGGTACTCATGAAACTGTACCATTTTAGACATAATCGTAAAAACGTCTTTGGAACCATAATTGTATTTGATTAAGACTTTCTACGTATAATATTTTGCAAACATTAAAAAATTCAAATTGTATCCACTGGTACTTTAAATTAATCAGATATGTTTAATATATCACTGACTTTGATTACAGCATTGTAATATTCCCAGACTTTTAATTTTTAACTACAAAAACCTTTTGAAGTTGTTAATCTTCTTATTTTTAGGCTGTTAGTCATGCTTGTTAAAGGCATTGTGTTTGTGTTTTGCTTCAACAGTCATGAACGGGAACAAAATATAGGTTTTCATTTGACATCGCCAAAATCTGTGACTTTCTTATGATTCACCTAAGGGTTTCAAGGATTGTAATAAGTTTTTTAACCGAACTTTTCAAGATTTTTGCCTATCTCTACATTTTGGACCATGGGTCCAATTTATTACGGACGAAAGGTCATGATGCCATTGAGCATGCCCTGCTGTTTCTGCTATAGGCGCGCAATAAACGTGACAATCAGTCCCATTATTCGGTTCAAAGAGCTGGATAAAGTGGTGGATGCTGCTGGCTGTGGGTGCCCTCCTTCTGGTCAGTAGTTCAAAATTAGGGACGGTCATACCCTATCCCTAACAAGGGGTGGTCGTTTAACTACGTATGCGTGGCTACCTTTCAGGCTTAAAATTTCATTCTAAATTTAAGCGCGCCCAGTGTAGTATATTGATTGACAATATCATGAGTGAAGACAAACAGGCTTTTTAGTGATAACCTAAACTAAGGTCGACTTAACTACCATCCACTTTTCCCTTCTGGTCCTTGAGAAGGGTAAACTGCTGCGTTGTTTTCGGGTGAATACGTCTCGCGACGTGGTTCCACGAACGATTTGACAGCTGTGGTTGCCTAATGGACTGAAGACCGAGCCACAAGCGTAATGAATTCCTATCAGCATGTAGCCTTGAAGCATTAATTTTTCTTTTTACGGCTGAAACCCTTAACATTCACCCCGAGCTTTCCAAAATGTTTTTTTTTTTTCGTTAGCTAGCTGCACGTTAATGTCGAATTGAATGACTTTCTTAAACTCTATAAACCTCTTAAGTCATTCAATTTAGTGATGTAAAGGATTATGTACATTTTGATGGGTATTTATAAACAAATAAAGACGATAAATCCAAGCTTAGATTGGACTGTGTCAAGAAAGAAGCCTTAATGGTGGGAGGGCAAAGTATACTAAACACTACAAATTTTTTACTACAAAATTTGTAATTGGATCGAGAAAAAAAATCGAGATTGCTTGACCAAAGTAACTATAAAAAATAACCGTTTTCCTCCTTGTTTGAGCCTAATATTGGTTATTTGTTAAACTGCCTTTATTGATAATTTTTCGTGTCAAAATAAATATATATTACAATGTAGAATGTTCTGGAAATTATTTATAGTTATGTAAAGTGTAAGTGGAATCACGTTGCTTTTTAGGTTTATAAACCACGATACATTAACACATTATGAACAAGAGTGTATGAACAAATTTCTCTTGTGTTTTAATATATATCATGTGCTTGGGGGAGGGTGCGGCGGGTACGACTGCACACCAAAATGGACCCCGAATATATATGTGTGTAAAACATATCTAAAAGGTATAAAAATAACTTCCGAGACCATCAAAGTTCAACATTTATAGTGAAACTTATAAAAAAATTTTCGGACCTTGACCATCCTCTGGCTTCACCATTGGTTTCTTTTTTTACCTCCAAAATCACCCCTCCCCCTTCTATAGATTTCTGCCTAAGTCCACACCCCATTTTATAGATTTCTGCATATGTAAATATCTGTGGGATGATTTTCCTACTTATTTTGTCCATCTCTTTAGCGTAATTAATAGGATGCTCAACACGATGTTTGCTAATTCTGCAAAAAGTTTCTTTCATCTGTCTTCTGCTCATTATAGTTTACACAGCCCTTTCAAGTTTACAAATGTCACATGTAATCTGCAGATTTTGGTAGATCTTTACGAACATAATATCCTAAAAGCTACCTTCCCGAAGATGCTAGCACAGTCTTTATTTTACTATAAGACAAACAATTCTTATTACACATGGTAGGCGTTGTAATTTTGTTTTTTAGCGCAAATCTACTAGATAGACTATCTTCACATTGTCCACCGCTAGGAAACGAACCCGAGATTGTAGCATTTAAGTCCGAAAATTACCGCCGACTCACCTTGCTAGTGCCACGAACAAACAGGTAAACTAAAGGCACAAGTTCGTTCTAACTTATTCTACATCCCCGAGAAAATAAGAAGTGTGAGAAGGGACGTACGTAGCTTGTGGTTTTAACTTACAACTTATTCAGGTTGTTTCTATCGCTCTGATTACACAGACTGTTCTAGTTTAGTCCCATAAAAGAGGGCATAAGTGGAATCTCATATATGTCCTCTTCTATCCTAATTGTCTTTTTTTTATCCTTGCAGGAAAAGGAGTAAGGTGTACCGATAATTTGTGAGGATCTGGATTCTGTGGGATGTTTCCTCCTCCTTGGGTTGGTCCGTGTGACAAGCGTGGCAAATGAAAGACCAGCCGCTCGATGGCCAGCGAGGGAAGGTGGCAGTGCTCCACTCCACCAAGCCTATATGTTTGGAGAGTGTCAAGAGCGAGCTGAAGAATTCTGTTACGGGTTCTACCAATGCAACAAATTTTGATGATGACTATAATGAATGGGAGTTAGGAATTGGTGAACTTATAATAGATCTGGACGCCGATATCGAAAAGAATAACGATAAAAACGGTCAACATTCCCAAGCTAACGGAAGTACTGTCATTAATTCTCCTGCAGGTGGCGCGGTGTCTTTGAACCTGTTGTCCACACAGGAGACTGCTTGTGGAGGCATGTCAAGCTCCAAGATTTCGCGAATGAGTTCTGGCGGAAGTAACGCTGGAAGCTCTTCTAATACTTGCGGGGGGATTGCAAATTTGGGGGCCCCAGTCGAACACCAAGCTACTGTCGATAAAGGGTTGAAAATGAAAATAAAACGGAAAAATGTTGGTAGCAAATTTTCCGAAGCAAAACATGAAATTGTGCAGTCAGATACTAAAACTTCCAGTGGAACAGAAGGTTCTTCTAGCAATGGAGTCGCTGGGATTAGCTCTGCAGAAGCTAAGCCTAAACATTCTTCCAGTAAAGGCCGCAGTAGTAGTCATAGAGAAAAGAAGGATAAAAATCGTGACAAAGACAAAAATAGATCTACTGAGTTGAATGGGATTTCAGGGAATATCTCACTCTCTACGCCATCTTTAAAAGTCTCTGCTGGTGGATTATCATTATCTTCTTTACCAACACCAACAGTGAACTTGGGGTTACCTGCTGGATTAATGGTGCCTAAGAATGTGACCAGTAATAGTTCAAGTAATACTGTTCTTCATGACCATGTAATAAGTACCACTATTGTTACAACCGGAACCTGTGCTTCTTTAGCTAATTATTCACCAAAAGTAGACACCAGGTTTACATCTAGTAGTGCGACTCTAAAGCAAGATGATACTGCAATTTCTCCACCACAAAAGAAGATAAAAGTAGAAAAGCAAGAAGAGGTGAGCAAAATAAATCCACCATACTTGCCTAGAGTTAAGAAATATAGCTATGTTTTTTCAGAGATGAGCTTTAATTCACTGAAGTCAAAATTGGATGATTTTCCAAGAAAAAAAAATTAAAGCTATATTTTAAATGTTAATAATTTTGTTTCGCATGACTAGGTTTTCGCCTGTTTTATGAATCTCATTAAATATAGTTTATTTTCGAATTTCTTAAAGAATCGCTTTGTAGGTTGTACATGCAAGCGATTACGTCACGTGGTTCGGCTAAGAAAGGAACACTGACAATGATTTTTTGCAGTTTATTTTTCTTTCAACTGAACTGAAAACGTGCTTGCCACTTAGGTTAGCTTAAGTAACACTTATTAATTGTAAAGAATGAAATGGCTGATTATTACGTTCGTTATGTGTAAAACGTCTGGATAAATTTTATAAGAAAAAGTAAAGAAACGTGAAACAGTAAGGTTCAGCTAACACTAACCACAATTAGATTCACTGGCTTTATCAAAAGTCTTCTCGGTTTTGTAAGCCCTTTTGAGAGTCTTGTAAGTATCGTTTGTCGTTTTGCACATTATTACTTGTATACCACGTGGTTCGTCATTTGGTAATTTTTATCTTCCTGACAAAGTTTAGGGTCCCTTCCTCTGGTGGGAAAAGATAATTTGAAACTCTTAAAGTATTCTGTGTTTTCTCCTATCCTTCTGGGTCACAAAGGGTTCGAGCTGTATTTTCTCCTATCCTTCTGGGTCACAAAGGGTTCGAGCTGTGTTTTCTCCTATCCTTCTGGGTCACAAAGGGTTCGAGCTGTGTTTTCTCCTATCCTTCTGGGTCACAAAGGGTTCGAGCTGTGTTTTCTCCTATCCTTCTGGGTCACAAAGGGTTCGAGCTGTGTTTTCTCCTATCCTTCTGGGCCACAAAGGGTTCGAGCTGTGTTTTCTCCTATCCTTCTGGGTCACAAAGGGTTCGAGCTGTGTTTTCTCCTATCCTTCTGGGTCACAAAGGGTTCGAGCTGTGTTTTCTCCTATCCTTCTGGGTCACAAAGGGTTCGAGAGATACAAAGCAAAAGATAAGATCAAACTGTATTTAAAGTTGGTCAATTTATATTCATTTTAATGATATTTTAATCTTTTTTTTTATTACTCTATCCATGCTGCGGGGTTTCAGCGGGGAGGCAGAGATTAGTGAAGAAGAGATTAATTAACTTTGTATATATTTACATCATGCTATTAATTAAGTGATAGCAGAAGAGGTGCTTGTCCACCACAACCAGTGTATGTACAGTACAGTCCATTCTTTTAAAAGAGATTAACTACGTGGTTTAGTTCAGCGTTACTGACAGGCGTGGTACAGTGTGTAGTTTGCTGGATGGTGAATCTAAGGGACCAAGGTTCGCATCCCCGTTGCCACAAAATCTAGCTCTGTGGGTGCGTTACAATAGTTTCGGTCAAAGTCCACTATTTGATTGGAGTAGCCCCAAAAATGTTAGTATTGGATGCCGTTGACTAGCTGCCTTTCCTGTTCGTCTGTCAGTTCAGAATTAAGGTATTTTAACTGAAAGCTGAAATACAGAGGTGTGTGAACTAAAACAAAAAATGACGAGATCTTTAACATTTTATTATTATCTGAAATTACTGGAAAAAAAGTTGATAAAAGTATATGTATTGTTTGAGTAAAGAATATTTCGGGTGCCAAATATTTTTAAATGGTGTAGTTATATAATGGTCTTCCAAATGAATTTTTTTGGGGCGAGGGAATTAACAAATGACAGTGGTTTTGTTGGATAAAGCCATTTTTATTATGTTTAGAATATAGAGAAGCATTTTGGATGCTCTATAACCAGTCATTCCCAAACTTTTTTCAGTGCCTAAACCTTTTCAGTCATCAAGAATCTGCAGGACTCCATTAGAGCCCGCCACTCCAGCCAGGTTTGGAAACCTATGCTCTATGGTGTCTTTTCAATGACTTCTAAAACTAACAGCGCCAGGATCTTTCTTAGTGCCAAAAAGAGACACACGCACACTCTTAATGTTAGAGCTTTCTCGCATGCGCATTACTGAAAATTTTATGAAATCTTAAACTTTCTAATATCTAGCATACTATCAATTCCGCAAATTATCAATCTGTAGTTCTCAAAGCTTTTGTGCAAACTTGTTTTACTGACTTCTTTTCAGTTTTATAAAATGCACACAGGCGCACGTACATAAAGAACCCAACATAAAACTTACAATGAATAAAGTACATAAATCCACTATGTAATAATAGCACTAATTCTCGCGAAGTTGAAGCTTCTACTCGTATCCAAAGCTTTAAACATTGAACAAAAACGTTTTTCTTGACTTGAAAGAGGCCCAGCATGGCCAGGTGGTTAGGGCGCTCGACTCGCAATCTGAGGGCCGCGGGTTCGAATTCCTGTCACACCAAACATGCTCGCCCTTTCAGCCGATAGGGCTTTATAAAGTGACGGTCAATCCCACTATTCGTTGGTACAAGAGTAGCCCAAGAGTTGGCGGTGGGTGGTGATGACTAGCTGCTTTCCTCTAGTCTTACACTGCTAAATTAGGGACGCTAGCGCAGA
>NW_013665699.1:392986-397424 GCF_000517525.1 Limulus polyphemus | reverse complement strand
AGATAGCCCTCGTGTAGCTTTGCGCGAAATTAAAAAATAAACAAACAGACTTGAAAGAATTATTGAAATGAAGCCACATGCGCATTTCTCGTGAGACAAAAGAAGTTTAGCCCGAAACTTCGTGCCCGTACTTTGTTTCTAAAGCCATCATTAGGAAGAATTTGCCCTATTAGAGTTAATAGAGTGAAGTTTTAAGTCCAAGTATAATGTGCTATCGTACATAAGTTTCCTTTAGGAAGAATATGCCCTATTGGAGTCAATAGAGTGAAGTTTTAAGTCCAAGAATAATGTGCTATCGTACATAAGTTTCCTTTAGGAAGAACATGCCCTATTGGAGTCAATAGAGTGAAGTTTTAAGTCCAAGTATAATGTGCTATCGTACATAAGTTTCCTTTAGGAAGAATTTGCCCTATTGGAGTCAATAGAGTGAAGTTTTAAGTCCAAGTATAATGTGCTATCGTACATAAGTTTCCTTTAGGAAGAATTTGCCCTATTAGAGTTAATAGAGTGAAGTTTTAAGTCCAAGAATAATGTGCTATCGTACATAAGTTTCCTTTGGGAAGAACATGCCCTATTGGAGTCAATAGAGTGAAGTTTTAAGTCCAAGTATAATGTGCTATCGTACATAAGTTTCCTTTGGGAAGAACATGCCCTATTGGAGTCAATAGAGTGAAGTTTTAAGTCCAAGTATAATGTGCTATCGTACATAAGTTTCCTTTGGGAAGAACATGCCCTATTGGAGTCAATAGAGTGAAGTTTTAAGTCCAAGTATAATGTGCTATCGTACATAAGTTTCCTTTAGGAAGAACATGCCCTATTGGAGTCAATAGAGTGAAGTTTTAAGTCCAAGAATAAGCTTCTCATCTTTGACCAGTTACTGCGCAACTGAAAGAATCTCGATCGGTGTCCAAGGTTGATAGTATCCATTATGTGAATAAAACAAAATAAATGCTTTAAATACGGGTACTTACGAATAAAGATGCACGGCAGTAGCCGAGAAAACTATTTATGAAGAGTAATATAACTAATTCAAAACCTATTCCAAAAAAAAAAGCAACTGTCTTTGAAACCATAATGATAACTAGCACTTTTATATGTGACTACGTTTCATACAGTTTTTAGAACATTAAAATATATGTAAATTTCAAGAAAGATATGATTGTACGAGTTGATTGAAGTTGAATATGATTGTTTTATTGTCTTGATGCCGACACTACTAAGCGAATACATTTTTTGTTATACATATTTAAATAACATACAGAAATGAAGGGCAGGAGTTTGATATAGTGCCAGAAAGGGTGTCTTCTTTCTCCCACCCATCTCAAGATTCCAGCCCTTCCTCTCCTTAGTTTTTCCGAAGCGATTCAAATTTTGCTCTCAACCTTAATATTTACCTTTTATTTTGTGAATTTGAAAACCAAACTAAATTATGAATCTATTATGAGATTTGTCATGGATTGATAGTGTAAATTTCACATATTCCGCAACATTGTGGTTAAATGGCATCATAAATTTGGCCTTTAAAGTTTGTTAACTCGATGTTTCACCAGCACGCCACCAGAGTCGTTAAAAATTCATTTTTTAATACAGTAACTATAGCCAAATGATGATGTTGACCGACGCTGAGAAGTTTATTGGATGTTTCAACTCTCGGAGATCTTCTCCATTGGGATTTAATGTAGTTGTAAACAGGTAGCAAAGATGAGTGAGTTCTTGGTGGTAAAAAAAATGGTAATTCGACATAATTATGTTGTCGCTACTTGTATTGGGTACAGGAGTTGGTGTTACTCTAGCAATTGGCACCAGATGGTGTCAGTCAAGGCAAGGCGATTGTTTTTGTAGACGCGTTCTGGAAGTTCGCCAACATAATATGGACACAGGATAACAAAGTTTTGAGGCTTAAACAACAACGTTAAGACCAGTCATAATTTTCATACATTAAGTTATCAAACGTATCGCGCTATCCACTTCACCAAGAAAGTGTTATAAAGTTTCAAACCCCCCTTTTTTTCGATATTTTTTATCAGCATCTGATAGTAGAACAAATGCCCGGAATTCTCATATATCTATGAGGAGAAAGTTTTATCTTTTGTGTGTAAACAAGACTCGAAATCGGTGTATCCTTGTAGTAGCAAAGTCCACGAACGTTACTCGTTATCTGTCTTTAACGATCTAGGTAATCTTTAGTCAACTTAAAAAATATTCAACGTCATAATGCAAGCAGACAATATATAAGTTTTGACTTTCGTTCAGATTTTTCAGAGTTTCTTTAGACAGGGCGTTGTCTAGTGTGTGCTGGACTGTGAAACAGAATCTACTGTTCGTATCCCGAAAAATGGCTTTCGCATTGTGGGGCCTTGGGTGCATTATAAGAGAGACGGTCAATCTCACTATTTGATTACGGTGCCCCAAGAATTCAGATTAGGGACAGATAGCCCTTTTTGTTTTTTCGCGCGAAAATTAGAATAAAAACAACAACACAGGACCACTTTAATCACACTTGGTCACCTCTGGTAGCTCAAGCATTTAGACTGTTTTAGACAAGTGCAAAAACTAAACTAAATACAATTGTCCATTGATAGCTCAAGGGGTTCGACAAGCGCAAAATCAAGATTAAATTTAATTTTCCACTGATAGACCAAGGGTTTCGACAAGTGCAAAACCATGACTAAATTCTGTTGTCCACTGATAGACCAAGGGTTTCTACAAGTGCAAAACCAAGATTAAATTCAATTGTCAACTGATAGACCAAGGGTTTCTACAAGTGCAAAAACAAGATTAAATTCAATTGTCAACTGATAGACCAAGGGTTTCTACAAGTGCAAAAACAAGATTAAATTCAATTGTCAACTGATAGACCAAGGGTTTAGACAGGTGCAAAACCAAGACTAAATTCAACTGTCCACTGGTGGCCCAATGTTTTCAACAAGTGAAAACTCGTACTAACCAGATAATGAGGAGTTACTATAAATTCTGTAGTGTGGTTAGAAGTCGAAACTTTTTATACATCACTTATGCATTGTCTCAATTCTACTTCGTTCTAGTTGAGCTGATAAAGCCGATATATCTCGAAGCTGCACAGATAGAATGATGAGGTCGTGATATGGGAGTTGTTTTTTCCAGAATGAGCAAATATGTCGGTGCAACAGATAAGTTGATACAGTTTCTTGTCCAAACATGTCATGCCATGTTAGTCGTACTCTATGTGAACTGTGTTAACCAACATTTCTCATCCTCTTTGTAACACGGCCCACCTGTACTCAGTGCGGCCCACCGCAGAAAATTATAGATGTATTATACGTATGGTTATGCTGGGTTCATGTACGTGGCATTAACTTATAGTTAGCATTTTGCAAGGTATTTTGTAGTTTGCATAATACTTTTGCTGTTTTGCAACATTTCTTCAAAATACTGTCATTTAATCTTAAGCTTTTTCGCGGCCCACCGGTTGAGAAACTGGTTTAAGCTTCTTCTTCTTTTGCAGTTTGAACTAACTCACTCTGAACTTTTCAATGCATATATAAATTATCAAATCTCTGAAAAAGTAAATAATGGGTTTTTGCTAAGCTGATGCGGTTTGTATGTGTGAGTGAGTAATAGTTTTATGGATACCAAAAAGTCGAGAAATCCGGAGTTGTTACCACTCGTATTTAAACTAGATTGAACTTAATGAGATACACGTAAATGAAGGTGTTGTAGGTCAACTGCACTGAATTATGGACTATCCATAAAGGGAATAAGTTCATTTTAACCGTAGAGCATACATTTAAAACATTGGTACGACTTGCTTATTGATCAATTTCTTTTCCCCTTGCAGGCACGGTGGTGTTTATGCTGTTGTCTAGACACCCGTTTATTCCATTATTATTTTTGGGGAGTGTTTAGAAAAGAACAGCAGGGCTAGTGATCAAAAGTTTTGTAGGAGTGAAACGTAGTATTTGCGGGTCGTGATCGAAGCAGAGATACTATTATTTTTAAAATAGAATTTTTAGAGTGGCCTTTCTGCGTTATAATCACTAGACTAGTGACGTACATAAAATTGATTTAGCGTACACCTTTTATTTCTTTATAGTTTAAGTTTATGTACAAACAGAAAGGGAAGGCCGTTCGAATATGGATGCACATGATACATCTTAACCCAAAGCCTTTTATTTTATAGCACACATGCTAAATGAACAACTTTTAGAAAGACCGTGTTAGGGAATAAGCATTATTCACGTAAAACCTTATTTACTGCTAACACTTTTTTATGAATTATTTATGTGCAGCTCTCATAAAACATTATCAAAAATACATTGTTACTTTTATAGAAAATCCACATATTATAAAGCGACTTGTGTCTATCTGTCTGTAACGAACATTTTTCAACTTCCTGATCCCTAACTTCTTGGGTATGCTCGAGACGCTTCAAACCCCCCCCCCCCCCCCCCCCCCCCCC
>NW_013665699.1:387521-392346 GCF_000517525.1 Limulus polyphemus | reverse complement strand
CACGTAACTGATTCTATACGCTCGTGGGCACAGCACGGAAAGCCCATTATGTAACTTTGCAATTAACGACAAACATCTTCAGTTGGATGAAATACAGTAAAGTTCGGAATTCAATACTGATTTGGTAATTAATTGTCATTGATTACTGTAAGCAACTAAAAAAGAAACAATAATAATTAATAAACAGTTTTTAAATAAATTTTACAGCAGATTCTGTTCCGCCAAACAAGGCTAACAGTTCAGTGTTGAAAATATTTTCTGTTTATAGGAAGTTGCTGCCGTTGTTAAATGCTGTCTGTGCTCTGCCCACCATAGTATCGAAACCCGGTTTCAAGCGGTATAAGTCCGCAGATTTCTTTGGCCAGGTGGTTAGGGCGCTTGACTCGCAATCTGAGGGTCGCGGGGGCTTTATAATGTGACGGTTAATCCCACTATTCGTTGGTAAAAGAGTAGCCCAAGAGTTGGCGGCGGGTGGTGATGACTAGCTGCCTTCCCTCTAGTCTTTCATAGCTAAATTAAGGACGGCTAGCGCAATAAAAAAACAAACTAATTTTCTTTTACGCATTCACATACATAATGTTGAAAGTTGTAATATGGGCCATACGTGTATACAAGGACACCATGATTAAACCGTATTCTGTTTATTGGGTGATGCAATTAAAACACGAGAAGCGGCTTAAACAGAGACAACCTCTCACTTTTCTGTTTACATTTCTGCTTTCCTAACAATAGCCGTGTTCAGACTTCGACTCTTCAACTGTGGCACTCACTCTTAGATAAGGGTAATGTTCAACTTGCTTCCTCTCATCATATTCAATTTCAACCCATCTGGTCGCCTCATGTTTCTCCTATGTTGCAATCGCAATGTAAAATATTTTGGTGCCCACCGATAGATCGTTTTGAAAATAACACCAGTAATGCAATAAAATAAAATGTTTAATAATAAAACATTATATGATATTTTATTTAGCGAATTCTGCGATATTAAACAATATGTTTTTGAATAAATCTTCATCTTTGTTTCTATTTATCTATATAAATTCGCAAAGATAAGAATCAAGCATTTGGCGATGAGTTCCACATTGACGCTTTTGTACTGTTGGTGGGCAACAAACGGAAAAGATCCAAATATTTATGTCACCATATCCCTGATTGTTAGCTTTGATAAGAAAAATTTTAATTGGCGCGAGTTCAGATAAACAAATACTCGTACATTACACTACATTACTAGTATTAGTTTTGAAATCATTTGTAGAGAAAAAAAAATCACGAAAATAAAATAATACATGGATTTAAATCAATCGCAATAGTTTTCTGGAATGATTTTATAGTTTCGAATCCCGGTTGCACATGTTTTGATATATATTTATTTTTAGATATGTAGTACATTACATGATACATAACACTAGACTGACAAGAGGCTGGATATATTACAAGTATATGCATGAATAGATAAGAAGAGGACACAGGGATATCAGATATCCTATACTAACAGATAGTTCTTTTGGAGTTGATGGTGTTAAATATTACAGTATTATAATACTTTTTATAGTACTAAAATATTAATGTGTCTAATTAGCATTGTTGTAGATGTAATACAATTATTATTATTATTAGAAGTAAGGTGTACCCTGTAGAGGCGCCTTCCTGCCATACAGTCGTTTCGTTGAACAAACACGCATGCGTATGCACACAGATTTCTATCTATGCTTTTATGATATACTGTTTCTAGAACACGAACTTTGCCCAGCTAAGCTTAGCAGTTAATAATAATTTACATATATATATATATATATATATCACTGTAATTCTCATGTTTTGTTTTTATATCTTCTTTAAAAGTTAGCACCAGTAGACACTACTTAGAATGATCCTATCAGACACTTTGAAAAGCTTTAAGTGCATTAAACCGTAAAATCGGATTTTTTCCTACATTTTTCATACAGTACAAACTTTTAGCGATGCATTCCTACGTTATTTTTTCTTTAAAAAGTAAAAGATCGTTAAATTTTGTACGTAGACGTAGCTCGCTCGAATCGAGCGAGAAAATGCGGATAAATATTGAAACTTTTCTTTCTTTGAGACGAGAAACTGAACAGTGAGTGCTTTTACCTTTTCACTGCTGCTGTTTAATAGCCGGTGGCTTGATGTTTTGGGATGAAATAGTAGAAACGATTAATATTTAATGCTGGGTTATAAACCATAAGAAACATTTATCTATAAATGGACAGTATTGCATATCAAGGACGCACGTGCACGTATGTGTTTCCTTTTGCCTAACTGACATGATCGATAAATGGTACAGTCGTACCACAACTAGCCAAACGAAGACTACTTATGTAATGATGTGCCCTGATGCACAAAAACAGAAAACTGGTTGTAACTTGATAATCCTGTTTACAGAGCGATAAAATTTAATGATAAATTACAGTTAAAAAATAAAGGCGCGTTCTACTTAATAATTGCTCTCTCGAAGAATTAAGTGTTGGAGGTGTATTTTAACTATTTAAAAATATGGTTGAGAGATTGTTTTTTTTTCAACTTGATTGTACGTGATTTGTAACAAATTTCGAGTAAAATAAAATGTAATTTATTAATTTTAAGAAGTACAATCATTTAAAGATAAGCCCACATTTGTTGTTTGCTACGAAATACAAAGCTGTACAATGGGCTGGCAATCTGTTCTCTGTCCGATTTTTAGTGTTACACGACCTTAGAATTGACGCTGAGCCACCGGAGGAGGGAGACATAAATCTAAAAATCCACTTTGACTGAAGAAAACCTAAGACGTGTTACATCCTTCCCTTCAAATACTCCATCTTTGTTGGATGTATAAGCATAACAGATTCTTAAAATGATTTAGCTATTTACATGTAGGTTCAGAAGCCAGAAGCGTATGTTTTTCATAGACTGGATAGAGTATGCGTGTCAATGAGCTTTATTTAAACTTTTAAGATCGATACCTTTTTTTTTTTCTTTTAATATTATGTCCACTATGATTGTTTAAATTTCGCGCAAAGCTACTCGAGAGCTATCTGTGCCCCGCCTCTAATTTTGAAATATTGGAAGAAGAATTGGAATAAGAAGAAACTACTCTGCTTCAAAAGGCGGCCCAAAATTTGAACGTGCAAAGAGAGTTTAAAGTAAAATGATCTCCTTGTTCACCCCCAATATTATTAACAATAACCTGAATTCAAAAGAAAATATTCCAGAAGGCAAAATACAGGCGTCTATATCGTTTCGTTAGAATCACGTAAAAATTGTTACTTTGGGGAAGCAGAAAAAAATTTAAACACAAGAATAACAGAGCAAAAAATGAACATTAAAAACGGAAATACAAATAATACAGTATTTCTCCATGTAAGTAAACACACTATGAACTGGAAATCGGTCAAAATAATATATAAAACCTGAAATGAAGAATTATTGAAAATCTATGAACTGGAAATCAGTCAAAATAATAAATAAAAACAAAAATGAAGAATTATTGAAAATCTATATTATTAAAAGTGTGCCGAACTTGAACACTAATGAAAGCCACGTGAAGCTGTACTGTTGTTTCCTGACAACGAAATTTCATAATAAGATATCACCTAAGCTGCATGGGCGAATGTTTTCTCAGAACGTACTGTTAATGAGAAGGATACGCGAAAGTGTTGAAACTTGTTGTAACTACCTTAGTATTTGTACTAATATTTTGTTCTGAAGGTGTGTTTATTTTTTATGTTCAGGTAGCTAGTATACACGATACTGTGTATTTTAAACGACTTTTACTTTATGTCTAAGAGAGATATTCTTGTTTGCACTCGCTGTCATGAACCTAAACATTTCTACAATAGGGTCGCTAGTTTGGTGTATTACGTATTTATGACGTCATTACTTAGTTTTCTGTACTTTTTTTTTCACAAAACAGTAGTGATTTTTCTTTCATTCATTATGCTCTAGGTTTTATTTTATGTATTACGTCTTCTAAAGTAGAAGCTAAGCACGTAAAAAATAATACATTAAAATGTATAATTCCTCTGTAGACACGGATAAGTAAAATAAATGTGCAAGGAAACGTAAGTGTATACTATATAATTCCATCATTATGTAGTGATAATCTTGTGGTTACAGTGCAGTGGATTGTATTAAATTAATAGGAGCACTGAAAAATCTAAATGAATTATAAAATAAGCCATGTGCTCTCTCCTTTTTTTTAATTACAAACATCTAATCCACTTTATCTTTTCTATCTTGAAGCTGATTTTTTTTTAATGCGATAAATGTAATATTACAGTTAGGCTTCAGCAGTGCTTAATTTCCTCCATATTCAAGATGCTCGACCTGTTTTAGATTATTTTTAATTAAAGGTGGAAAAAATTTAATTAATTTTAAGACAGCCTCGGTTACGTTGTAAATTGATATTTGATTGATGTAGTCAACTACATTATTCCCCTCCAGCCCCATCCCAAGTAAATAACGTTTTAATTGTTATCCTCCAAGATCCACACGTCAGTAGAGGTACAGTACCTTTCTATCTAGAAATTAAACACTGGGTTTCAGTTAACACTTTTACTTATATTTTAATCAGGAACCTGATCTACATAAGTAATAGTAAATCCTCGAGATTTCCCTGCTGTAGTGGAAACTAGATAAGTATTTTTTATACAGTCCTAGGTGTGGCTTAATGGAAACTAGATAAGTATTTTTTATACAGTCCAGGTGTGGCTTAATGGAAACTAGATAAGTATTTTTATACAGTCCGAGGTGTGGCTTATGGAAACTAGATAAGTATTTTTATACAGTCAGGTGTGGCTTAGTGGAAACTAGATAAGATTTTTTA
>NW_013665699.1:386780-387500 GCF_000517525.1 Limulus polyphemus | reverse complement strand
CAGGTGTGGCTTAGTGGAAACTAGATAAGTATTTTTATACAGTCCAGGTGTGGCTTAGTGGAAACTAGATAAGTATTTTTTATACAGTCTAGGTGTGGCTTAGTGGAAACTAGATAAGTATTTTTTATACAGTCTAGGTGTGGCTTAGTGGAAACTAGATAAGTATTTTTTATACAGTCCAGGTGTGGCTTAGTGGAAACTAGATAAGTATTTTTTATACAGTCCAGGTGTGGCTTAGTGGAAACTAGATAAGTATTTTCTATACAGTCCAGGTGTGGCTTAGTGGAAACTAGATAAGTATTTTTTATACAGTCCAGGTGTGGCTTAGTGGAAACTAGATATGTATTTTCTATACAGTCCAGGTGTGGCTTAGTGGAAGCTAGACTACTATTTTTTTTATACGGGCCGGCTGTGGGTTAGTGGTTATAAAACTGAGCTGTGGTACCGAGGGTCAATGGTTCGCGTCTCGTTACCACAAAACTTCGCTCAGCACTTTGCAGTCATGGGTGGGTTTTAAGAATACTGACTAATTCCAAGTATTATTTTTGAGTAATCCAAAAATTTTCGGTGGGTGCTGTTGACTAACTGTCTTCCCTCTAGTTTGTAAGTACAAAATTAGGGACGGCTAGTGCAGGTAGCTCTTGTGTAGCTTTGAGCGAATACCTGAGACAAACGTTTTTATTTTATTTGCCTGTATCAGTGGTTCCATTACCTAATATA
>NW_013665699.1:383797-386297 GCF_000517525.1 Limulus polyphemus | reverse complement strand
GGCACAACAGTAATACTACTGATAACTACTTAAAATACAACAGTATTGTTGTTTAAACCAATGAAATCTATTCTCAAACCTCTTCTGTTACTACATTGCAGTATTTATGAAAAATAATTATTCTAAACTTGATTTTATTCCTTTTTATTAGCTTTTTAGATGCACTTACTCAATTATGTAGTGTGAGTCTATCTATATCCAAGTTCATAGACTATTCGTACAATCCCCCTATCCTTTGAGTCTCAACATAACACTTACAAATGTTTATCACAGTAGATAAATTTCTATTCAACATTAGCGTTGTTGTTTGTAGTGTTAGTTATGTGTGTGTTCCTAAACATTCGTCACTTCTCCGATTATTTTTGTATACTATTTAATGTAAATAAGTTCTTTAGAGCAAAAACACAAATATGTTCACTTTTCTTTATTTCGTGTAAATAACACCGAAGAACAGTGGCAGTGGTTCTAACACTTGTGTTAACTCATCACGGATTGGTTAATTGTTACACACAACATAAAATGTTAAATTATCATCACGGACACCCCCCCCCCCCCCACGTGGCACAGCGGTATATCTGTGGACTTACAACGCTAGAAATCGGGTTTCGATACCCGTGTTGGGCAGAGCACAGATAGCCCATTGTGTAGCTTTGTGCTTAACTTCAAATAAACAAAAATATTCAGTACACAGGAAAAAGAATCGTATCAGTCTTTTTGTATAAGTGGCCATCATACGTTCGTTATATATAGGGTAGACCACTAAAATAGATATAATTAGGCTGTTTGATTTTACGATTTGAAAAATTAAGTTTGCTTCTGAAGAAAAATATCGATTAACGATGTACAGCAAAATGAGTTTTTAGACGATGTTTATAGACTGAAACACGTACATTTTTAAACTAGACTTCCACAGGCGATGAATTGTACTTACCACAATATTTCGTGAATATCGTTGTGATTTCTCTGTGCTAAAACATACGTTAATTTCACGTTCTAACTTCTATAGTACCAAAACTTTTAACGCGTCATTTAAATTTATACTTTTAATGAATCTAATGAGATTCCACTTGAATATTGCTTTTGTACTTAACTATCGGAGCTAGTTTTATACTAAATTACGTATAATGTACACAGTGAATATGGATTGTTTATTGTATAACTGTTACTGAATGTCAGATGGAAACAATAGTTGGATATGATTTTATTTGATTAACTAAACTCTAAATATTCTAATTGCAGTTACTTGTATATGAAAGCAGTGACAAGTTTGCATTATTCAAATGACTAGGATATATTAATTAGAATAATTAAGCCATATTAAATTTCTAAGTTTACGTTTCTATTTTTTTGGGCTCCTCAGTTGCTCAGCGGCAAGGCTTAGAGCTCACACCGCTGAAAACATGGAATTTCGATACTCGCGGTGAGCCCAACACATAGCTTTTGTTGTGTAGCTTTTGCCACCCAGTGGTTTAGTGGTAAGTTTGAGGACTTGCACTCCAAGAAATCGGGTTTCGATACTCGTGGTGAGCAGAGCGCGGAATCGCCCATGGTGTGTGTAGCTTTGTGCTTAATAACAAATATTTTACGGATTACACAATCTTGTTTTCCAAATTCAAATGTAAGCCTAATGATTTCTCGTTGTCTAATAACTTACAAAAGAAATATATTGTTCACTAAATTATTCATTAATTAAAGTTTCAGAAAGATAAACTGCACGAAGACACTTAATAATTCAGGAAAATTCGAGGAAATTCCGTTTGAGTTTTTGTTTGTTTGTTCTTTATTGTTCTGGAAACTTGCACCGCCTCCCCTAAAAGATTAGTAAGGTTTTCAAAGTTCGTAACCTCAAAGAAGTGGAACGTTTAAATCATTTAAAACCAACTGTTGTAAACAATTGTCGTGCACCAACCAGAGAGGTCCATTGGGGGGGGGGCTTATTTGCATTTGACAAGTACGACCTTTGGTTGAGGAAGAAGTGTGAATGTTAAAAGCAGTTATTTGCATAAATCGTTCATACCTACGACGTAAGGAAAACGGGTATATATAGCGTTGGGATTTGTTTGACAATAAATAAAAGCCCTGTGCCTAAATAAATAGAAATAATCGTAACAGCTTGATCTTTTGTTCCGTGTACTCCTACTTGATTCGCAGTGTCAGTCTTATGTATATATAACATTACGTAACAGAGACTTTAATTATGGACGCACCACAAGTTTCACATAACGTTCTAACTATCAATTGAGGAATAACGAGCTTCGTACCAGTGTTCAAGTTCAACAACACCAACATTCTTTATGAGGAAAGGCATGGTAAGGTCGTCAGTGTTGTACCGTAGGTATATTCCTACTAACGTGAAAATTTAAAAATCTTTGCGTACATGATTTGAACTTCTTTCTGTTTTACTCCAGAACCGATGCACTATATAATGAGAGGTACACATAGTGTGTGTGTGTGTGTGTGTATGTGTATATATATATATATATATATATATATATATACA
>NW_013665699.1:365976-383317 GCF_000517525.1 Limulus polyphemus | reverse complement strand
TATATATATATATACCAAAGAAGAGTAAACGATGTACTATATAATGAGAGGTACACATAGTGTGTGTGTGTGTGTACCAAAGAGGAAACGATACAACGGCGTTAAAAATGTTTGTACCTTTTTGTAATTGGCATAGAAACCATAGAATAATAATGTTGAGAAACTAGGACAACATGTTTACGTGCATACGATCAATCCTTTGTTCACCGAATTGTGGACAGCGCTTTCTGAGAAAACAAATATTTGGAAACTTCGATATCAGTTGTGTGTTAAAGGACCCTGTTAGATAATTAGTTTTCAGTATTGCATTTACTCCTTTCCTGAAATAACTGCTGAACTGAAATTTGAATGCTGTGAGTAGGCCTTTCGTATCTTGTTTCACTCAATATTAATTAATAAATGTTTTTGCTTTTTATACAAAAGAGAACCCTCTGTTTTCCGGCTCCCCAGTGGCGCAGCCGAATGTCTTACAACGCCAGAAACCGGGTTTCGATACCTGTGGTGGGCAGAGCAAAGATAACCCATTGTGTAGCTTTGTGCTTAATTACAAACAAATATCTTCTGCAACATTATCTTATATTCATATATGTAGTTAGAACATTCTATTTGCAATCTACGGGTCGCGGAATGGTAAAGAGTAGCCCAAGTGTTGGCAATGGGTGATTTTGACAAGCTGCATTTCCTCTTCCCAACCTTTTGTGGTCCTCGCACCCCTCCCCTAAAACGTGTGCATTAGACATTTCCTCTTGGCGACATTTGGGGGAAAACGGACCTTGTATAGGCCTCTTCTGCGCACACCCTGTACTCTCATTTCGCACCTTCAGGGGGTGCCAACACCCCTGGTTGAGAACTTCTGCTCTAGTCTATCAAAATTAGAGACGGCTAGTGCAGGTATCTTCGATTAGCTTTGCGCGAAATTCAACAAACAAACGAACAAAACCTTTAGCGAGGATGGTGGGTGTTAGGGTACTGATGACTATCTGCCTTCCTTCTAGTTAATAGTTCTAAATTAGGGACGGTGGCAGATAGTCTTAGTAGCTCTGTCATAAATAAAAACATTAATTTTAGAGGTTAGTCAGTGATTTGTTTAATATTATTCCGTTAACAAAATTTCTATTACCAATGATTCAGAAACATATTAGTGTCCGAATTATTTCTCCAGGGTTTCAATAATTTGAACTTTGTTTATAGGTTTATGTGGATGGAATTCTATGTGCTCGTGGAACAAAAGACAGTAGTACTTGCACCAGCGTAGGAACCCTGACAGAACCAGAGTGTCTAGGACCGTGCGAACCAGGAACCAGCGTAATGTTAGAAGGCATTGTTTGGCAGGAGACCGATGGAGGTATTGAATTGGTTTCAACACTGATATTATTTTCGTCTATGTCGTTGGTTAGACTTGCACTTTATCAGACTAAGTCATCGCTAAGTTTTACGCATTAAGACAGCGTTTCCTAAAAAAAATTGTTGTCCACGCCCTTCTTTAATAAATATGATTTCTTATGCACCCCTCCCCTCATTTTTTAAATGAGTGAAAAAATGAGTTAAGTGACGAGAAGTAATACACAGATACACATGAAAATGCCACATATGTTAAAACGTTGTCCATATTTCTAAACTATATACTAATTTTGTCATTAAGTAGTATTATTCATTCTTTGTTTACAACGTCTGTTTTTCTCTTTGTAGGGGTTCTCGTGGTCAATGTAACGTGGAGAGGGAAGACCTATGTGGGAACGTTACTTGACTGTACCAAACATGATTGGGCTCCTCCAAGGTTTTGTGACTCTCCTACTAGTGATATAGATGCCAAATCCGCAAAAGGCCGAGGGAAAAGAGGCAGAGGCTCTTCTAATTCTTCTAGTGAAGTAAATTTTTCTGAAACCAGAACAGTTCAAAGCAAACTTCGAAGCGGTAAAGGGCGAAGAAATGTTGTCAGTAGTAATAATACTTCCAACTCCACTTCGGGTTTTACTGTACCTAGTAGTCCAGCAAAAAGTGATAGTGGCGCATGTGGAATTGGCAAGAGAAAAGGAAGAACAACAGATACTGAGGTACATCCATCACCAAATGAAGTGAAAACTGCTAAAAGAAGTCGATCTCAGCTACACAGCACTCCCATACAGACTACTATTTCCACACATAGTGCGGAACTTCCTCAGCCGAATTCACCAGCTCTAATTGAATGCCCTGAACCTAATTGTAAAAAGAAGTACAAACATATCAATGGTCTACGTTATCATCAGTCTCATGCCCACAGTAGTTCAGATTCGGGTAAAGTAGACGAAGGAAGTACAGAGGAAACGAAAGATGTTACGAACAGTTCTGATAACGATGAAAGTATGCAAGAACCTTCTAGTGTACCCCCTAGTCCTGCACCTTCTACTCGAAGTTCAGCATCACCTAGTCCACTTTTTACTAGGACTGGGCAACAGAGTGAGCATTCTGTGGCTTCTTCTGGAATAGAAAATGAAGATATGTCTTCAGATAAACCATCTATTTCAATTTTAGCAATCGGTGAACAACCAGTATCGTGCAAGAGTAGTCCTGTTATCCAGTTTGCTTCTTCACCTGGTTTATCGACTTCCACAGTTCAGACACAGAAATTAGTGCCTTCTGAATCAGTAGATGAGTTAAATGTGTCTTTGAAACCCCTTATTTCCTGTGCCCCAGTATCCTCCAGTTCAACAGTAGCTCCAGAACTACAGTCTGCAGTGTCTCTGTCAATTTCAAACGCTTCCTCTCAGGGCTTGAATACTACCACAGTATCCAATCTTCCATCTAACACACTAATAAACGCTATAACAACTACAAGTATTCCGTCTGTAACTGTTAGCATTCCAACTTCTCATTTCTTTTCATTTGGACAAAGTCAAAATCAACATAATATACTAGCAACCACAACAGCGGTAATGAGCTCAGGAATACCCACATCATTATCTACTATACGTCAAGTCCCCTCAACAAGCACATTAAATACGGTGACATCTACATCTTTACCATCTGCTGGAATTCCAGTATCTTTAACGCTGGAAAAGAATAGGACTAAGCAGGATAAGGTAGATAAATCAAAGCTGAAAACCTCCTCATCTCCTACCATTAGGCCAATAGTACCTGCCCCTGCTGGTCCAATGATAACCATAGCAACTAGTATCCCAACCACTCATCACACATATGGTCATAGTGGACACTCATTAGTAACTTCATCTTTAAAGCCGATTCAACCAAAACCGACAATATTAGGGGAACCGTCAACAATAAATCCAGTTTTAGAAAGCTTGAAGAAAGAAAAAACTAAACATAAAAAGAAAAGCAAAGACAAAGACAAAAAGATGTCATCGACAGGGAACCCTGACAGAAAACCTGGGGAAGGACCAAAGACACCCTTAGTTCACCCCTTCCAAGTTGATCCTTTGCAAAATATAAATTTAAACCCTATTAATAGAACGTGTAAAAACCATCAAGAACTTTCACTAACTGGTACGACTATGAAGAATACTACCGAACCCCATTTAGAAAAAAATTCAATCGATCCTAACAATATTAGTGAAAACGTTCAAAGCCCAGCATACTCTGACATTTCTGATGATAACGAAACGGCTCCTATCCTGGAGTCGGAAATGCAAGATGTTAAGGACAAAGAAGATAAAACCATGGAACTTGCAAGTCAGTCTACACCCACAAATTTAAGTCCTTACGGCATGTATTCTTACTACAGTCCTCCTCCGTATCTGATACCATCAGCCCCACCTTCAGTAACTGCATCAGCTCTTGGTCCCGAGAAACTAGATACTGGTAAAAAATCCGAATGTGATAAACATAATGAAAGTAAAACATGGCCAGGAAAGTCTCTGGATTCCAATCAAGATAGAATAGTCTGTCAAGATACAAGTGAACAGAAAGTTGTACGTGAAGAACAACAAAATAATCCGTTACATACACCAACAGGAGGCAGTTCCAGCAATGGCCCATTACAGCAAGGCTATCCTTATCCCTATGGTTACATCCAAGGTTATCCTTGTGGTTTGGACCCTGCTTATCACATGCATTTGTTAGCTTCAGATCCACACTACAAGAAGCAATATGAACGATATATTAAAGACCAAGAAAGGCTTCTGAAAGAACATTCAGAGAGACAACAGTATCAACATTTTTCAAAAGACAACCGATCTGTTGAGATAAAAGACAGATGCATGTATAATGAGAAAGTTTCTCCTATTCAATTAACAGTAACGGCTTCAGGTGCTTCTGATCTTACTGTTAACAAGCTGGCATCTCCCAGCTCCTCAGCGCGTAGCCACAAAGAAAGAGAAAAAGACTGTCGAATATCATCTGGATCCACAAGAGTAGAAACTTCTTTGCCACCGACAGTTTTAACTTCATTGAAGGAAAAACAAATTGAAAATCATCAGATATTAAAAGAAAATATCGAGCTAAAGACACATATGGATAGCAAAGCTAAACTAAATCAGTTAGAAGCCGTTAGATTGTATAAGCGCGAGCTAGAACTTCAACGGTATAATATGTTACATAGTCACTACATGGAACAACAGAAATCAGAATCTGATCAACAAGCATCTTCACACGTACTTCATCAAAAAGAAGAACATTCATCACCAGTTTCGCATTCAGCTTCCAGAAAACCTAGTCCAGTCACTGATATAAGCAGGACATCATCTGTCATAGCTTCTCCAAGAAGTGACCCAAACAAGCCTGTAATAGGGTCGATATCTTCCAGTCCTAAGCCAAGAACTAGAGATATTATGTCTCCTCACAATAAAGATCATAGCAGCACCACTTCTGGTGGTATTATTACAGGTAACAACAAGAAAGATAGTGTGAGCTCTACCTCAGGAAAGCATCGCGACTCACCTGAAACTTCCCAACGTGAAGACAAAATTAAAAGTGAGAAGAAGATTAGTTCAGAGGGACAGAAACCGACCATGGAAACAACCGGACCTCCTCCACCTCCAACTAATACATATGCTTATTTACATCCCTCCTATCTTCAACCTCCACATTTTGGTCATATGCCTTTTGAAGGCCATCCCATGTACAGAGCTAGTCTCAACCCCATGTTAATGTCCTCTGGGACCCCCTACGGCGGATCACCATACCTACATCCCCAGCTTCGCTATCACGTACCTCATGGACCTTGTGATATTCCACCTCACTCTCAAGCCCCCACAGATGCATTGGGACCCAAAATGTCTTCACCTAACGCACCAAAGGCTTTGGATCTATTACACCAAGTGTCTCAACACTATTCATCACACAAAATTCATGAACTTCAAGAGAGAGCCATTATGTCACCTGCACCCATTTCGACACCTGCAACTACTGTTGCCTCAGCAATGCCCAATAAATCTTCAGATACCTCCACAACCTCTTCCAAACAAGAAACAAGTACTTCTGAGGAAAGGTCTCGACTACTACCACCGCAGCGCCATCTTCATACACATCATCATACCCATGTGGGAGTAGGCTACCCACTTTACGATCCCTACGGTGGTAAGTATATAGCAACTTTACTAAGCCTAATCTAATGCTTAATAAAAGTGAAGAAATATACAACTAACATTGTATAAACATTTCTATCCATTTCTGTTGTGATAGGAGCTATTTTCAAAATTGTTCCTTGTATCATCATGGCCAAGTGATTATGGTATTCAGAGCGTGAAACCTAGGGTTCATGGTTCCACACTTTATGGGCCGTTTTAGAATGACCGTCAAACAACAGTTGATCTTGACCGTTTGCTTTCCCTCTAGTCTCTCCATTCCAAACTAGGGATAACTATGCCCTTTGTGTAACTTTCCACATAAATTCTTAAAAACAAACAAACAAAACCTTTTGTCTTACGTTAGGAATTATGTGAAATAATTGAAACTTGTATTATACAAAGTTTGAAACAGAAAATCTAGCGATAGCATAGCGGTAATTCTGAAAGCTTATGACGCTACAAACTGGATTTCGATACCCGTGGTGAGCACAGAACGGATAGCTAGCTCAATGTGTAGCTTCAAACAAACAAGTAAATTAAAAACCATTCTTTCATTGTCCTTGATTTAAAGCTTGCGTTTAGATTTAACGATTTCCCCCAATGGCACAGCGGTATGTCTGCGGACTTACAACGCTAGAAACAGGGTTTCGATACCCGTGGTGGGCAGGGCACAGATAGCCCACTGTGTAGCTTTGTGCTTAACTTCAAACAGGATTTAACGCAACTCCAGGTATGTAGCTATTGTCTATAAGAATGTAGGGGGATTAACCCCAAAACATCCATATCATATGATGAAAATGTGAATTTTGAGTTCTTTAACTCAAAAGATCACAAAGAAAAAGTCGACCGCCATGGTACATTGAAGCCCGATTATGTAACGCCCTAATTTCAAGTAGTAAGGTATCTAGTAACGCCCTCATTTCTGGTACTAAGGTATCCATTATTATTTAAAACAAACTAGTAAGTTAAAAGTATACATATTTAGCTTTGAAGTATATATAAAAAAGTTAGAACGTGTTCGTATGTGGTTATGTCATATTATTTTCACAAACATATACATACATTTGACGGGAACTTTTTGATCCTAGTAAAAACATATATTTGTCGTTAAGCTATTACATTTATTTCAGCAATTAGACTAAGGTCGTTAAAATGGTAAGATTGAGTTTTACTTCATTATTTTAGTACAGAGAAGGAAAGGAAATTTTAAGTATCTTGGTTTATTATCAAAAACATGGAGAAAAAAAAACTGTAATGAGAAAAAAATGCTGCTTCAAAGACTTGATTGATTCTCAACAGACTATTTATGTATATTTGTCTTTCGTTGTTTAGCTCATCACGAGGGTTTTTTTTGTTTGTTTTTTCTTTCCATGGTTTGTATTGACTTCTTATGTTCTAAAAATATTAGTTTTTGTCGCAGACGCCTACTTAAATATTATGCTACATTGGCATCTCTTACGTTACTTTAAACGTCACGTTCTTTTTTTTCCCCTGTTGTAAAGCGTTAGGTAAAAATGAACCTATGTGCACACTGAGTATAAATTCACGATATTGTCTTAGCGTATTTATTTATTAACCTGGAGGGGGCGTTTCAATGATTTTTATTCAGTTGTTAAATAGATAAAACTAATATTTTTCTATAGACATAATTCGATTGGTTTATACTGAAAGTTACTTTTAGGTGTGTATATTAAGCGAATTTTCTCCTCAATAATTGTTTTTCTATTTAGGTCATGTGTATAGAAAATACTGACGATGAAAAAATTTAGGGGTCGTCTGTTATATTTTTCGTCACAGAACAGAAAATGTTGTAATAAAGTTTCTTGTGAAATTTCACGTTTTAAAACGTGATTTAGTTTTTAAGTAATCCTGGTACCTTAATATCATTGAACCTTGCGCTAGTTTTGTTCGGAGTTTTATAATTTTTGTATTGGATAGTTAAGAGTGTTGATTACATACATGTTACGAATGATTACAAACTCTTGTAAAGAAACTATTGATGATTGGAAGCAGAATGTTTATAATAATCCAATGCATAATTTGATCGATTTGTAGTGGCCCAACCACAGTGGAAGCAAGCACAAAGACAAGTTCCTTTCAAATTAACGGTAATTATGAAAGTGCCTTCGCATTTACTACAAATATTAAAGTAGAGTATACAGGTTAAAACCGAGACCAAAACTTTAAAGTGTTGATTTTAAATTAGCGTGTTTTGCTGTATTTCACAAGAATATAATTCAATTTTCATGCTTAATCATGTAGGACAATTTTTTCTGTGATATAACGTAAACAAAACGTCGAACTTTGGAGTGTAATGTGTATGATCTGTAATTTTTTTTCCCCATTAAATGGATTATATTTTATAATTTTTATCTTTGAAGAAAAACGCTTTCTGCTGTCACTAACCTTACCAGCAGCTATAATTAAATATTGATGACATTTAACAACTCTTTTTTTTTCTCGTTTTACTGGAGATTTCAAAAACTTTAAAAATATAGTGCAAAGGAAAAAAGTAACTTTTTAATAATTTATTAGCAACAATAGCTATATAAACATAATATACACACACAAACAGAAATAATACAGATTCCCATAAAAATTACGGTTTATTAGAGCAACTGAAATGTTTATGAATAAACCGGCGTTATAGATTATTGGTAAAAATAACTATCTTGGAGAAAGTTTTTCTTCTTCCTGGGAATGGAATATTTGTGAACATTTTGTTATTTATGTTAACAGTGAATTATGACATCTTTTGTGTTGTGTTTTTAGCGACTCTATTCTGTAGACGTGCGATTTTTCACACTAGCAAAAGTTACTTTAAGTTAAGTAAAACGTAAAAAAACAAGTCTTGTAATATGTTTAGAAAAAAGAAATTTTAAAGTTCAGTAAGTAATGAAATATTAACGCAAACTTGACGGGCGTAACGTAGAACACTTTTTTTTTTTTTTAAAACACGTAGTATTAAATGCGTATTTAGATAGGCATCAAATAGGGTTCGAATAGAGTTCATAAAATATTGTTTTTCCGTCCAAATTAGTTTAGGTGGCATGTTTGGTAATGGTCATGATAATTTCTACAGCAAAGGAATAAGTTTAAATTCTAAAGGCTGTATTGTATGTATGCTGTTTTATCCTCCCGCCCCCCAGTAAAAAAACTAAAAATCATCATTTGGCTTTCTCGATGCTTTGTCAAGTTTTTAAAGGTATAATTTAGTAGTGCTGTCGCCCTTATACTTAGTTTACGTTTTAATCTTTTAAAGGTATAACTTAATAGTGTTGTCGCCTTTATGTGTAGCTTACGTTTTCATTTTCCAGGATCATTCAGTTTTAAGCTTGGGATCATAGACTGAGACTTAATTAAATTCAGAGTGAAGGTTTTAGGCATCTGAAAACTACTCTTTGTGATACATAGAGTGACAACTTCTCCTGTAAGTTAATTTGTAAAAATGAAAACGAAGTTGTGTCTAGAAATTAAAGGGGGGGGGGAACAAATGACTTATTTTTATTTTAACAGGAAATGTTACATGTGTCCTACTATGGAAGAATTCGTTTAAAATGTTTTAGCAATGTGGAACGTTTTATCTCATTCCATTTATTACATGTTTCTCTTGTTCTTTTTAGCAATGATCGTCTCCCAGCAAGCCGCAGCTGCCTCCAGCGTGCACTCTTTTTCTCCCAAGTGAAACTTCAAGGCTCTTGTCATCATCTTTGGATTTGCTTTTGATTCCGGGACTATAGATCATTAGAGTGTGTCTATGTTTACAGCGACTGTATCTGAAAAGCTGAGAAACTCTTTTCAACCAAAGTGACTTTTCTATGGAGTTTTTGAAGAAGAAAAAGAAGGGATCTCGAACAGTTCGAATCTTTGATTTTCGGCTTGGTGCATTGCAACGTAGAAAATAGAATGCGTAAACTAGTCTTAACGTTCGCGTGGAGTTCCGAATTTCTTATTCTCTGGATTTCGTATCTCAAATATGGCTCTTTATAAGCTTTAAACGCTTCTGTGGGATTGTCCTAGAGCGTATTGCATTGGAAAAAAAATTAAAAACTGAAGAAACATTTAAAAATACGTTTAATTCATTCACAGAAGAAGAGACTGGCTAGAAGACTTTAAAGACTTAGCCTATTCAGTTGTTGTTACCAGATGTTCAGATCTAGTTGTGTACAGTGAACAGCAACCTCTAGAGTAAGTCAGTGCCAGGAGATACATCGTTTGCTTTTGCTGCTGACTTTTTACCTTTACCATCATTTTCGGGGTGATTATTCATGGGTGTATAACCATAGTGCAAACTTCAAAAATCGATTGTGTTAATTATCAGTTTATAATTGTGTGTGAACGCGCATATTTGCATGAATGTATTTTGCAACTAGTTTTGTTTGTAAATAGTGTTACTGTACTACAAAAGGTGCTAGCCACTTTGTATATAGTCATCATGTGTAATGGTTGTTCGTCTTTATCTACTATATGAGGATGATCGACATCACCACAAAGACGAAGGTCTGCTCCGAACGATGTTGTTTGTATTAAATGTAACTAAATAGCTGCACATTATGATGTAAATATATATATTGTCTATTGATTCGGATATATCATTTTGTCCAATACACTGCCAGTGTTTAATAGTTTTTAGCAAAGGCTTGAATCGTTTGTAAAGCAGACTTTGTGTATAAAAAGTAACGCACACTAATCTGCTATGTTCATATGAGGCGGATGTATGGAGGTATTATAATTCATTGCATATGTTACCGGCTATGTAAGGATTTCCCAAGGTATTCGGCACACGATGCTAGATCTATATACAGGGGTAAGTTACGAAATATAGGCTTATGTGATTGTTTTTACTTCTCTGTGCCAAACGTTTTATTTCCTACGATCGAAAAAAAAATGACGAAGGTTAAACTAGGATTTCGAGCTCCTTTTATTATTTTTTAGTGTAAGACATTTGACAGAATTTTAAATAAAGGTTATTTTTAACATGACCAATCCGTTTTAATCTGTGTACGAATCAGAAGAGCAATTAAAGATGGCAGACAATTCCAAGTGATGCGTGTGTTGGTTACATTAGAGCATTACGCTCAATGAAAATCGGGTCTATTTTTTATTTTTTTTGTATTTTGAACTGGAACGTCAGATTATCAGTAAATATCTAACAAATTGCTAGCGTTAATTAAGGTTTTACGTACACACATGGTTACTAGATAGATTAACAGTTTTTTTTGTTTGTGTAAATCGTTATAATGCTATAGAAATGTGGCTATTTTTTATTTTCAAAATTACATACGTTGTAGATCTGGTCTTGCATGGCAGTTTGCTGTTATTTGAACAGTTTGATGGAAAGCGTACGTGATTTTACTTTCAAGCTATTTATCGTAAAAGCAAAGTTTAGTCCCCCTCCACGCGCTCTCAGTGATGTCCATACCCAGCCTCTTGTCTAAAATATGTCACGTGCCAAATTATTAACCACTGTATTTCAGTCGGAATGGGCAACGTTGGTATTATAGGTTATTATCGACATTCTTATCCACCAAATGTAAAAACAGAAACTTTATCGAGCAGACAAAAATAATGATGTTAATCAAAAACCATGTTAGATTTTATGTAGTGTGATTTTTTTTTTGTCTGAGGCAAAAGTGTCTAAAGAAATTACTTAAAGAATTTTTACAGCGTTTATTTGTTTTACAATTAAACTTGTAATTCGAAACCTGATCTGTCGGAATTAATACAATTATCCTATCATTCTGGGTTGTTTCTACGATTATAAAAAAGCCACCGTTTTTCATGTTATAATAATTATAAAATGCTAGAATGGGAAAGTTAGAAATACATACTTGTTCCGGCTATAAATGCAGATTACATTGCGTTTATACATATAATTATTTTATTGTTGCCCTTTTCACAAAATATGCTAAAATAAAGTTTTTGTTTCGAAAATTTGGAATTTTTCAAATAAAAGTAAATCTGTTCTGTTACTTAGTTTCTTTGTATATGTACACACACATATATATATATATGTGTGTGTGTGTGTGTATATATATATGTACTGTACCTTTTATATTGAAAACAATACCTCTGTACACCCGACTTTCAAATAATGTGATCACTGAAAAATATGTTTGTAGAAAAAGTTTGGGGTTTTCTTTGATTCGATTTGTTATGAACGGGAAGTTAAGTTTTTCTGTGCTGTGACAGGCCTGGCACGTTTGTTGGAAGGCGTATCACAGCCGCCATATTGTACAGAAGAGTCACTGTAAGAATACTGTATTGTGTGTAAAATGTAGTTTTTGAAGATTTATTTCCCAAAAAGATTTAATTCGCTCTTGCTGGTGTTCAAGTACTGTATTTTTATGAAGCAGAAGTAAAAAGCTTTTAGCACCAAATCATGTTGTTTTCTTTTCTCTTTTTTTTTTTAACAAATAACCAGCTCACTATTCTTTGCTTCAGTAGTATGTGGGCTTCTCTCTATGTTGCGTTGAAACTGACCAAATTGAAGAGGTGATAAACCAAACACTTTTATAAAAGTTTGAGGAAAGTCGTGTTTTTAGATATAGCGTATGTTTCTGACTACAGAATATTTTATCTCGCAATACATTCAAGTTTTTACAAGTACTTAAAATGTAAAGAGTCTTTCACAAGAGATTTTTCATACACTGAAGAAATTAAGTTGTTAAAAAGATCTGCCGAGTGAAAGTAAAGAAGCGTGTTTAATTAATAATATATTAACCACACTATCTCTACTATATTCAGTGCCGGAGAGGCCTTTCGCCTAATTACAGTACTTTTGAGGTCGGCTTGGATACAGTAGACATAGTAATGGTTGAGACGTTATTTATATCGGCAAATACCCTGACAACAATCGTTACAGCGGATTAAGCTGGTAGAGTGTAATATTTCGTCAATTTTAATTATGTCACAACAAATAGGAATTGGGATAAGGATTTTTAACACTAATTATTAATTTAGTTTAAGACAATATGTTATTTTTTGTCTTGAATTAACCTGCATCAAATTAAACATGTTTGACTATTAATGTACCACGACCGTAAAATAACAAAAATGTGAAGATTAATAAGAAAAAGAAAGTTAATCACGATGCAGAAATTTAAAACACTTCACGAACGATTGTAAATTAGAATGAGCGTGATCTTAAACTAGCATGTTCTCTATACTTAATAGAACACCTTCAAGCCATTTTCCTCTAAATCCCTCACCATTATTTTTTAAATTTGTTCCATTTATAATGATAGACTAGCAGAAACGTGACTACGAATGTTTACGACTTGCCAACTTATTACAGAAAAATAAACGAGTAGCTTGAACTTATCTTCCAAGTTCGAAAAATTCTAAGCAGTTATTACAAGGTCACCATAGACTAACAAAATCATTACTTAACAGGGGAGAAAAGGGCAATAAGAACCGTGTCTCCACACCTCTTCTCCCCCATAAAAAAACAAACAAACTTCCCCCAGGAAAGGAGAAGTATTTGTATCGGGTTTGTGTTTAATGTTGAACGTGTTACTTGGTAGGATTTTAATTTGAAAGAACAGAGAAGCAATCAGACATTTACAATTTTGGGCACTATTTGAATTATTTTTTAAAAAATCTCGCATTTTGAAAAGGCGAGTGCAAGTTCGACGTGTGCTGCTCAAAAAAAAAAAAAAAAAAAAGAGGGCAGCTCCTAACGGCTAATATATCAATTCTCAGTTTACTTTGTTGCTGTACATTACCCCCTAGTTTTGTCGTTCTGCATCGGTGCCTTAATCACAAAGCCTGCCACTAACAGGATTATCAGGGTGACTAATCTTTTAGCTTATCTCCCTCGTCCTCATGTTGAAACAGACTATTGCTTCACAAAAGCTCCGGGTGACAGGCTATGTTTTGTCTTGGACTTGGGTTGTTTTGTCTGCTTGGCTTACTATGTAGTTTAACACCTGTACTACTAGTTCACTTCAAGGTTTCATCCGTGTATTCGGCCTGAATATCTTTTGGAATTTTAAACTGACATATTTTTTTTCATGTTCACCATTTCTAAATGTCAAATGCTGATTGGTTAGATGCCTGCAGCCTATTGTATCATTAACACAGAATAATTCAGTTTAACTTGATTTTTGTTTAAAATTGAAGTTAAGTCAAAAATACACTCACAATTCATGCTGTGAGTTGAGTTGGATTAGAAAAAAATAGTAAGTTTTTTAACAGTGGCTCAGCGGTAAGTTTGAGGGCTTATAATGCCTGTGGTGGGTACAACACAGATAGCCCATTGTGCACCTTTGAATTTAACAACATACAGGGGCAAGGTATTTGTTTTCAACAAATTCATCACCGAAATGAGTCCTTAATAACATTAATTTTGTTCGATAAGTAATGCCATATTTAGTTGAAAAAAAAAAGTTTTTTTTTGTCATGACTGACCCTATAGTAATATAGATTTCATAAAACTTAACTGATGCACAACACTAAGTTTTCTTATGAACACCGTTCACTCTAATCCAAGTTAAATATGAACTTTTTATATAAAAAGTAATTGTTAAATGATCCAAATTAGTGTTAAGTTATTGTATTGATTAGTTAATTCCAAATTTACGAGGCGATTTAAAATTAACGTAATCAAAACAGCTTTTGTGGAGTTATTTTCTTGTAATATTTTATTAATTATGGCTTAACAGTTCTTGCCTACATCCTATAATTTCAATACTTTTACGATTTGTCGCCAGGTGATGTATTTTCATAAATACGGGTTTGGTCTCTGTATTTGTAAAGGAAAAGTAGTAACGAATCTACTCACAGGCGTGTGCAACTATCTGTTCACCCAATTATAAAATGTGTTTATTGTTGATGGTCGAATTAGTGTAGTAATATTCCTTGTTAAGGGTTGGTGGCGTGAAGGTAGGCCTCAAGAAAAACTTATCTTCGAGTTATTTACTGTGTATACGTTCATGCTAGATTTCCTATATAAAACTAAACACAAACAGTGCTGATATCAATCAAATAATACGCAACTGGAACGAAATTCTACGAACCTCTTGGTCGATGGAATTGAGCGAAACGTTAACAAAAGATATTACACATTTTTTCGCAACAAACCAATTTAAGTCAGTCGGAAGATGTTGCGTCAAAATGACACAACATGGCGCACGCTATTACATAAAAGTTTTGTAATTAAAAGATAAGTTCTAAGTAAGTGAATTTTTATACAACTTTCCAGTCTTTTAAAACTGACAGCGTTGTTTTGGAAAAGTATATTTAATTAGCTATACTAATTACCGGGTTGATTTTTTCAGTTATGAATTCTAGGTAACTTGTGTTGTTAAGAAGTTAACATTAAAGATGCTACCTGCCTTACTTTCAATTTTTCAAAAGATAAAAGGGAAACGACTTTTTTGTTGTTGTAGATAAGTTAATGCACAAAATCAGGCATTACTATAATTGGTTTCTAAAGCTTTAAAATGGCAGCTAAGGGTTGCTCTAGGAATGCATTGTACCAGCTTTCCAACCCATGCCGTGGTGAACTTGATGTGAAAGGTTTATACGCCTCATGGGGCTTGATTATGTGCCACAGTCTTTTTTTTTTTCGTCTCGGAAACATACTATTCGGCTCCTTTTATTCCCACGCGCTGTTAGAAGTATAGTATACAGTAGTTTCACTGCTTTCATATTTCAGAGTTATATATCGTTAACATAATTGCATTACAAGTACTACTGTAAAGTTTGTCTCCATATACTAAAATCACATCATGTCAGAATTATTGTGAATATGAGCACGCACTGCTGAGAACATTAAAAAAAACATATGGTGCTATTTATATATTCTTATTGAGACTATTTGGGCGGATACAAAATGTGTTTATAGATAGTAAGGAGGTTTTTAAAACATGAGATTAAATAGATGTGTAAGATTATCGTATCGCAGGTATCATTTTTTCTGTTCAATTTTGTCGATAAATGTAAAACGGGTTAAGAAGTAAATAATAAAAAACACAAGTTTAAGAATTAACAGTTTTGTAAGATCGACTTGTTTTGATAAAAAACTGTTTGTAACAATATATATTTATCCGAATCCGTGCGAAACCACAACATATTTCCCACCCTTTAGCTGTGAGTGCGCTATAAGGGTGATAGTCAATCCCTTAGCATGGATGGTTTAGTGGTTGGGTGTGCTGGTCAGTAGCTGAAATTTCGAATCTAAAAATCGTGTTTGTTTTGAATTTCGCGCAAAGCTACACGAGGGCTATCTGCGCTAGCGGTCCCTAATTTAGCAGTGTAAGACTAGAGAGAAGGCAGTTGGTCTTCACCACCCACCGCCAACTCTTGGGCTACTTTTTTACCAACGAATAGTGGAATTTACCATCACATAATAATGCCCCACGGCTAAAAGGGCGAGCATTTTGGTGGGACTGGGATTCGAACCCACAGATTGCGAGTCGAGCGCCCTAACCACCGAGCCAGATAGCCTTAGTAACTTTACATTAAATACAAATACTAACATATAAATGGGTCCCCAGCACCTACAACTAGATTATCAGCTTTTCGATTTACGTCAGACCCCTAAATATCTTCATAGCTCTGTGATTTTCATTTAGTCAGCTTTAATAAACTAATCTGATGCAAACTAAGCTAACGATATAGATCAAAATTAAAATAAATAGTTTATTAATTAATGAAGACGATCTATATAATAAGCATAATAAATACTTAATGCCATAAATCAAGACGCCAAGAAACTGAAACCTATAAATATTAAAATACATTGAAATGTTAAATGAGCATCCCGGTTGCTAACCGAACTTTCAATCATAATTCCAATACTGCCGCACTATCAAAACCAACACTATCAGCTTACGTTAGCTCTAAATACACATGCTTAGCTAGGAATGTAATTTAATTTTCATAATGAAAAATCAAACAAAACAGAATTCATAAAGTATTGAAATTAATTTTAAACATTATAATCAATAAGTTAATGAAATTAGATATAAAGAAAACAGGTTTGTTTGGAATTTCGCACGAAGCTACATGAGGTCTATCTGCGCTAGCCGTTTTTTAATTGAACAGTAATAGACTAGAGGGAAGGCAGCTAGCTAATTAATACCACCCAATGCCAACTCTTGGGTTACTCTTTTACACCAATGAATAGTGGGATTGGCCGTGACATTGCAATGTCCCTAAGTAAGTGCGTGCATGTTTGGTAATGGGGGACTCGAACCCGCAGATTGCGAGTCGAGCGCTCTAATCACTAGGCCTAAAGAAAAGTTACTAATAAATGCACCCACAACACGAGGATGCCACATTCAGAACCGCAAATTGATGAAAAATAAAAACAATGGGGAAAATAATTATAACATTAACAGACTATTTGGAAAATTATACCGTTTTTTGCCACTGATCGCTTAGATAAGCGATGTCTAGACTGAGCTATCTTGGAATAACACTCACTCGTAGATTATGATAATTATAGAACAGAAATGGCGGATACATTTTTCACAAAGAGTTCATGAAATGACAGTGAGTGGTGTTTGCTAGCTAATTTCCTCCTAGTCTATCACTTCTAAATTAGGGACGGCTAGCGCAGATAAATCTCGAGTAGCTTTGCGAGAAATTCAACAAACAAACACAACATAACGTTTCTTTATTGAAACTTCACGCGCGACATCTGCACAAATTAAACTTTTCTGAAGTCACCAACCTCGTTTTTTTTTTTCATGTTTGTATGCACTGTACAACTTCTTCATGAAAATAATGTATTTGATTTTTTCATTCATGAAAATAAGTCGATCAAGTGGCCATAATACTTCAAGATCTTTATGTCCACTCGAAATTATTCGATATGTCCTTGAAGATAT
>NW_013665699.1:362619-365910 GCF_000517525.1 Limulus polyphemus | reverse complement strand
GGCATTCTTGAAGGAACAGGATATTTCTAGAAAACGGGTGGCGTGATATTAGTCACGTGACCTCGCTGACGCAACAATATATATAATATATATATGTGTGTGTGTGTGTTAGTTTCTACAAAATCACATACAAAATACGTATTTATTTACAAAAGCTTAATTGTCATTGTAATTACGATATTATATTGGATAATAAACTGAGGAAAGCTAGGCTTATTAACATATTGATTTGGTAATGTGTCACTACGCGTTGTAATAAAGTTCGGTTATGTGTGTGTATATGTTTTTGTACAAATATACTACTGAAGCTGAGAAAGTGAGCAAATGTACTCGTTTAAACTATTACGAAAAGAAGAAATGTGGTTACAAAATACTGATAGTTTTAACTAATTGTACGCAATTGTTTCTCTTCTAAACCAAGTGATCACTGTGAAGGAAGTTGCAGCATATGAGGGCAGACAAATCCGCTGCCTAAAGCCTTGTTTCGATGTTTGTCAGCTTATGCTATTTTAACGGATGTGGTGTGGCACTATATGTGTTTATACAGACCATTATTCTTCGCTAAACAAACACCGCTCCCCCTGGCTACGTAAACAGGTCGACATTCATGGAGTTCTCTGACAGAGATGCATTATAAAAGATTCACGTTGCATATTATTTGTCACCAGCACTACCTTCCTCTCCCCTCCTTTCCCCGACTTACTGAACTGTCCTTTCTCGTTACGCTTTTAACTGACTTCGCATACGTGTCACTACTGTATCCTGTCAAGAATACATCTGCGGGCGAGACACGAATGAACGAAAAAATAAAATGTGTTAAGTTCCCCTGATTCGTCGTTGTGCGCTCTCACACCTACACTAATTATCTTCCAAGATTATATGTATCATAAATACTTAAGTCCCCGACAGCTGAATTATATAGGTAAAAAATCTTTTCCACTCGTTTTCAATTTTTTTCGGGGTAAATGGAATGTAGGTATTGTTTACTTAGAATTAACCAATCATGCTCAAAATATCTCGTAAAACTCAATAACTCATCGCGATGTTTACTTGTGACAGTTCCTTAGCAGAAACCTGTTTGTATATAGGTAAGGAAATATCACAAAAGCTATATCTTCACTTTAAGTGAGAACATGAATGTTGTTTTTTATGTTAACAAAAAAGCAATAAAGTTTAAACACGTAACTTACCAAGTAAAAAAGCACAGTTAATGCATTGAATAATTTTGCTTAAATGTTATTTATTTACCAAGCAGGAAAGCACAGTTAACGCATAGGATAACACATAATGTTTACTATAAGTCTACAAAATTTTGTAAAGATACACTTAAAATATGAAAGTTATTAGTATGTAAACTATAACGAGGTTATGGTTACGAGGTCGGTCCCATGGACCGAGCCCGTGTCGATAGAGTTAAAATCTTAATCTACCAAGTAAGAATGTACGGTTAACGCATTGGATAATCCGCTTAAAAACTTAATTTACCAAGTAAAAAAGCACAGTTAACGCATTGGATAACTCGTTTAAAATCTTGATCTACTAAGTAAGAAAGCACGTTAACGCATTGGATAATTTTGCTTAAACAATTAATTTTCTAAGTACGAAAACTAAATTATTATAAAGTGGTTTCTTAATAACAAACATGTTTGGCTCACAGTGATTCATAGCTTTAAAAACACATACATATTAAATATCAGGTTTCCAGCGTGGGTGTTATGTTAATAATAATATACAATTAAAACAATTAACCAAACGCTTAAAAATTTTTGAACATATATTTTAAAAACTTCTAAATTACACTATGGCGGATAATATATTAATTTAGCATTAAAAATGGTCTAATGGGCCTAAGAAATTGTAGCAGTAGTAGTAGTACCTATTTGAAATTAGTTAAAATTACGTAGTTCAATAACATTATTTCATCTGTATATTACACTGGTGCTGGTAGAATGCCTCGTGCCTTTACACGTGCACTGAACGTGATATGACATATTAAAACGATCCTGTTATTTTACATTTTTTCGTAGCAGCATTATGGACTGAACCTTGTGACAATATACAGACGTCGCTTGAAACCAAAAACCCTTTATTAGTCATTTAATACCTGTGTTAGACTTTTCTATTTTATTTTGGTAGTTATTAAAAATGTATTTAGCGGAAAGGCTTAAAATTACTCGTATTTGTTTGATTAGAATGTATAATAAATTAGAAATTCTAAGAACTTATGAGCGAAAGTAAAGAAAATGTGTAATAATATATCAACCACACTACATCTGTCACAGCCAGCACTGATAAGGCTTTTCGCCCAATACCAGGGTTCATCAGGCTGACTGGAATACGACAGGCACAGTAGTGGTTGAGACGCTATTTATATCATCAACTGCATGAACAACAACTGTAATAGTGAAAGATATATTTCAGCTCCACTATGTTTACTCTGGCGCGACAAATCCGATGTCTGTAGACGTTTGAAGTTGTGCCTTTTTTTAAATTTACGTTTTCAGTTGGTAGATATATGTTTTATTATCGCTATTAATATGTATGTAGTGGTAAAAGTCACGGATAATTGACAGAAACAAAAGATAAAGTACTAAAACTCAACGTTTTAGCTCTATAACGTTTATAAATTAAGAGCTAATCGTTAATATGCGAAAAAGGGGCAGATTTGGTGCATAAATTACTTCATCCTTTTGTAATGTAAAAATGAAAAGAAATACAATATTTCTTTTCTTTGTTAGCTAAGAATATTGGAGAAAGTTAGTTTTAAAAAACTGTAGTTTTTTTTTATTTGTTGGTTACAAATATAAAATATGTTTAAAGGTAAAGGTGTCGCCCTTTACCTTATATATTTCTCTTCTCCTCGTTTATGTAACAAGCTTCTTTCATCAGTTGTGAACAAAGTATTCAAAACAGTCTTGAGCACCAACTTTAATTTCTAGAAAAACGTGTTACATATGAATGGGTTTATCACGGTATTTATCTCGTGAGAAATACGAGTAGTGGGCTAGAGTTTTTACTTTTGACGTTAGTATTATTGTTGACCACGATAAAAATTACGTTCTTGGTCATTTTTCTTTGGTAAGTAAGTAGTAAAAAAATCGCCATGTTGAATTCTTATGTTTGTGTTAAATACCAGGATTCAAATTCGATGACGAGGAACCCACTTTGAGACTAATAATGGTTGGAGACGGCTTGAATGGGTAATCAAGAAAAACTTTAATATAAGTTTAACATAACAGCAAATGTACAACGTTTCGACAGGACGACTGTACCTGATGATGACAAAACCTT
>NW_013665699.1:353192-361640 GCF_000517525.1 Limulus polyphemus | reverse complement strand
ATTGCGAGTCGAGCGCCCTAACCACCTGGCCATGCCAGGTTCTTTAAGAAAAGACTGATATACTTGCTAAAAGTGAAATAAATGTAGCATTTTTTTTGGGGGGGGGGTGTTTGTTTGTTTGTAATTAAGCACAAAGCTACACGATGGGCTATCTGGGCTATGCCCACCACGGGTATCGAAACCCGGATTCTAGCGTTTTTGGTCCGCAGACACACCACTGTTCCACTGGGGTATTTTTTGGGAGGGAGTCTTCAATATTTGTCATTACTTATGACGCAGCTCAATGAGGTCATATATTTTACTTTACATCAATAGATGTACTGCCTTGCCAACATATTTGTGTTAATATCTAGATTTAAATTTTAATGTTGCCTCGGTAGCAAATAACCTATTACAGCGGCTCTGTTTCTAAAACTTCACAGGAAATTGTGGTAGTGGTGATAACGTGGTACTTGTATGTGTCATTTTCATGTTTGTGCTACATTACAAAGTCATTAGATAGCGGATTTCAGCCACATACAGTACTTGTTGCCCCTCCTCTTTCAAGGAGGTGGTAAAAAAATCCCAAAAGGTCTTCTCTGGTAGATATGAAAGATGCTGTCAAGCACGAACCATTTCGACTGACAAGTGGAGATGGTAAATTAATGAGCCCAGGCGAGTGAAAGATCGGTTTGGAATCAAACGATGTGGTGGGATGGCAGTTCTTATTTTTCTTTCTCTCTTTTTTTCTTTTTTTTTTTAAAACACAGCGAATAGATGTGGACACCTGTGTAAATTGTAGGATTAATTGAAGTGCGTATTGTAATGAGTCTTAATTCATTTTTACAATGGTAGATTATATACATTTTTTTTTGTAAGTTTATAATATTCTACAGTTTTTCATTCAACCTTAAAATCGGTTAAGCAAGAATTTCCTTAACTGTCAAGATTTCAAAACCGCGCAATAAGTCAGTCAACTCAAATTGCTAAGATTAGTAAATGAATAAAGTAAAATGTGGAAGGCATGCAGTAGAAGTCTTCGCATCGAATTTTGTATGCTTAAAATTAAAAGA
The DNA here is from genome assembly GCF_000517525.1 of Limulus polyphemus. Classification (NCBI taxonomy): domain Eukaryota; kingdom Metazoa; phylum Arthropoda; class Merostomata; order Xiphosura; family Limulidae; genus Limulus; species Limulus polyphemus. The sequence goes on along the minus strand of NW_013665699.1, from coordinate 360,588 downwards.
CACAAATCGCACATTAGACATGACATTTATTTGATTACTTTTTCCTGAACATTTTGCTTCAGTTAATGTTCAAAATTCAGTCTTTTTTTAAACAACTTTCAAGTAATTAATGTTTGTTTGTTTTTAATTAAGCACAAAGTTACACAATGGGCTATCTGTGCTCTGCCCACTACGGGTATCGAAAGCCGGATTATAGCGTTGTAAGTCCGCAGACATACCGCTGTGTCACTGGGGGGGGGGCAGTAATTAATGGCACTGAAAGTTTACTATACGGTAACACCTTTTTTGGTAGTTTCGAAATCTGATAGACGAGGCATCTTGGAGGATTATTGTATTTTATTCATGCTTCAAGAAGGCTGTTAAAGTGAAAAAAATCGACGAGAATGATTTTATCTCATACTATAGAAGAAACAAAGAAGTGGCATATCTGACACTGCTTTTCCCTTCTCAAGTCAGACGCTCTATATCCTACTGAAAAAGGCAGGTCAGTCGAGAATTTGAAGGTTATATGTTAAAATGACTTCTGATCCACTCCCCGATAAACTCGTTGGAGTGCTTTTCCATTGGACAACTCTCAGCTGTACCCTTGTTCGAATACAAAAAGGGCTTTTCACACCGTCAACCTCCTCCTTGTTCACCCGCCGGGTTCTTTTCCTCCCTGGCTTGAAGTGCACCTCCACAGCTAAGATAACACACAATAAGCATCTGGGTCTAGCGTGGGTCGCGGAAAAGTGGGAGGGAAGGAACATTATGTCCTCGTTCTGGGGTGACAGCTGTGGAAGAGGGAACTCTGCATGGGCTCTCACATCATGCATAGCAACCTTTCCTTTCCCTAAGGTGCCATTACTTCACGTGCAAGGTTTATGCCAGTGGGAACGCAAGCTTCACGCTGGGAGGTCCAAGTTATATTATGAATTCCCAGGAATTTTCTTTACCACACTCTGGCTTAGCTGTTTTATATCAGGGTATTAAAAGCTCATGATTTTTTTTTTCTGGTTTAAATTAATGGTTTTATTGAACTTGATACTGTTTACAGATGGGTGCTCCACGCAACAGGAAAACAATAATAATTTTAATAAACGTTATATTTCAGAAGCTAATAAATTGTAATGCTTAATGAAGTAATGCTACACGAAAGGTAGTTTTGATATCAAATTATCTTAAAGTTTTTCGTTGTGACTAACACTAGGAATTAAAGAAAAATACAAGCAAACAAATTATGATTGGTTATACTGCAAAAAATTGTGTTGTAAATTATCACAGACATTGTGTTATGTCACAACATCACAAAGTGTGTTAACTATAAAACGCCCCCCCCCAGTGGCACAGCAGTATATCTGCGGACTTACAACGCTAGAAACCGGGTTTCGATACCCGTGGTGGGCAGAGCACAGATAGCCCCTTTGTGTAGTTTTGTGCTTAACTACAAATAAAACGATATAAACACATTCATATACATTGATTAAGTGAAATAATTAAAAGTATAGGCCAGAACATCAGAAAGCCAAGGCCCATAATAATTTAGTATGTATTGAATCAACAACTGGGCTCTTACGTTGTTAAGGATATTTTCGGCCGTTCGTCCAGTACCAGGACTTACACAGTCTATATGTGTTTTTAGTAACACCTTATTACATATTCTTCTTTGCTTTCACTCACAAGTGTTTAGAATTAAGAGTGAAAGAAAATAATAATGTATCGTCAACCACACTATAGCTGGCATATCCAGAGCCGACGAATCCTTTCCTCTAGTCTATTAGGACTAAAACGATCTATGTGTTATTGTTTTTGTATCATTTTAAACTAATATCAGCGTTAGTGACTTCAAAGTTCGACATGGTAAGGTATAAGCAAAGTTAATTTAAAGTACGAGGTCATTTTTTTTTTATTTATATTAAGTTAGATGGATTACTTTTAGAGAGGGCGTTTCTGTGACAAGAGTTCGGACTGAAACGTGTAAAGTCACAGTTCAGTTAAGATCAAATCAATGATTAAAGTGCTTCCACGTGTTAAACTCAACATACTGTACCTGATGATCTGAAGAATTCTGAGTACATTACACACAAAAAGTATTAAGTACTTGACCAGTTTTATGGACGTTTTCCATACAGTTACACCAAGAAGAGCAAAGAATTACATTAAGTGAATTACAAAATAACACATTAAAAACATAATTTGCCCCCCAGTGGCACAGCGGTACGTCTGCGGACTTACAACGCTAGAAACCGGGTTTCGATACCCGTGGTGGGCAGAGCACAGATGGCCCTTGTGTAGCTTTGTGCATAATTAAAAACAAACAAAAAACATAATTTTATGGAATTTTTTACATACGTATAGGGATAGCGCTAGCCGGAAGGGAGGAGGGGCATGTGCTCTCTTCAACTAGCGGTCTCAAGGGGACCTCAAATTCGAGTCAAAAACGTGAAAAATGTAAAAGTTATCTAATGATAAGCAGTGTCATATATGGCTGAATGTTCGGTTCCCGCCCATGCGTGCTGCGTTGCTTCACTAACTGACAAGTGACATGCAATGTTTAAAATATCACCGCATCAAGGAGCTCCAAAATATCCACCCAACCCCCCAGCAATGAGACTCTAGAACCGTCGTAGCGATACACCTACATCAAGAACAGCACGAAATTGACTAACTTTATGCTATTTGGTGGATTCTTTGGGGTTGTGGGTGCGCTGTAAGATTGACGATCAAATCTCGCTATTCGATCTCTTAAGAGCCCACGATTTGATGATGGATGTTGTTGGCTAGCTAGCTGCTTTCCCTCTGGTTTATCAATTCAAAATTAGGTTAAGTGCAGATAGCCCTGGTGTAACTTGGCGCAAAATTATGAAACAAAGAAACAAAGTTACGTAATGATTTTTCAATGTTGTTTCAGTTTGTGCTGTTTTCTGTCATTATGTCTTTATGGGCTTCTTTTGTTATAATATTTTACCATTGTATAAAAAAATTAGAGTTTTTATGTGCATGTGCAAACGGACTGTCGTTAGTTCTTAATTCGTTGTGTTGCTTTCTTTGTGTTCGTGTTCATGTGTAACTATTATTCACTGACCCGAGAATATACATGTATAATATAAAGATAAGAGTCATATAATCCTGGCTAATGAATTCGGCAACTGTAAATAATTTGAAATAACATTTTGATAATCTAATATATATATATATATATCGGTGTCTGTCCTTAGTTCACGCTCCTTTTTTTTGTGCCCCCAAGTGGCACAGCGGTATGTCTGCGGACCTACAACGCTAGAATCCGGGTTTCGATACCCGTGATGGGCAGAGCACAGATAGTCCATTGTGTAGCTTTGTGCTTAATTACAAACAAACAAACCTTTTTTTGGTAATGCTCAACAATGTACATTATCTTGTAGCGATAAAACTATCATCTGATATTAAACGGTTTTATTGTTCAACTAGAGATACCTGATGAAGGGCATTGCCCGAAACATCGCATCTACAACAGTATCTATTATATATATCTGTAGTTAACGTCTTCGGTGGTTTAACCTACAACGTACTTCTTTCTTATATTTCAACAACCACCACGTATAATTTCGTACACAGTTTTATATCATCAGATATTATTAAGCTAACGATGATATTTATATTGAATGCGTAATATACGTCTTTTATTCCTTATTTTTTGATAACTCCGGTGATATAACAGCAAAATAGTTTAATTCAGAAATGATTTAGGTTTAGAATTGAATTTATATTTTTTCTTTCATGAGAAAATTTATGTACGTGAGCCTAGGATAGGTTATTCCATACTATGTCTTTACTTTAGGCTTAGTTACAAAAAATTACCTTAGGCTCTCTTATCGCATCGTGATAAAGTTAAATAAAATTTTATTTGTATTTTTGCAGTTGTGTGATGAAGACTTTTAATACTTTTTTTACTTTGAGTTGTAGACAAAAGAAAAGACAAATTACCAAGGATTTCAATGAAGTAGTGTGTCAGGTAAGTCTTACGTTACGTTTATTTAAGCCTAATACTAAGTTTTAAGTTACATTTATTTAGGCGTAATACCTAAATTAGGGTACTAACAGAACTACTATTACTAACGTTAGAGTCAGATAATATTTAGTTACATGTGTATAAGTATTAACGCATATTACTTAAATTACTATGCGTTAATACTTATATTAACTTATATTATGAGGGATTTTAAATTTGAGTTGCATCATTCTTATTGATTTTTGAGTGTACTTGAAAATTGTTTTAATTTTCTCAAAGTGTGGTTGCTTTTATTTTATGATGAAGGGGGAAGTTTGTTGAACAAAGCTCGTTAAAGGAAGAGCGCGGACTCCCAGGTTTTTTTTTTTTATATATATAAAACTCCAACTAGTCATTTTTGACGGGTTCCTTAGCTAGTTCGAATATAACAGCAAGATTGAACATGAAATAATATGGGGCTTCAGGTTTAAAGTAGAGATACGTAGTTTTCCACGATAAAATATGCAAGTTTTGATACCTTGAATATTATTAGAGAGAGACACTGGTTACAGTTTCTGAATGTCTATGACTTTTTCAAAAGCTCTTTGATTAGTCTCTGGTTTTTCTAATGGAACCTGTATCACGAAGTCATGACGTGACTGAAAGTTAACAAATCGAGAAGATTCAAGTCATGCTGTATTTTGGAAATATAGAATGAAATAGCAGTTTTACAACCTGAACGGCATTTTATGCGCACATGGGCTAAAAGCCAGACTAGAGACCCTAGGATTCAAGGATAACAGTCTTTAATTTTGAACTAATGGCCAAAAGGGAAGATAGCCAGTTAGCAACATCAGCCTCCACAAGGGCTTTATCATTTTTTTTTGTTCGAAAAATGGATTTTTTACTGTCACTTTTATAAGTACTGAGAGTATAGTGTATGTTCAACAGTATCAAGTTTCGAACTCTGGGCCCTTTGATCCGTAGCGCGACACGCTAATCACTGGAGTAAACCTGGACCTCTAGAAATATATGTTCATACCATAAACAACATATTAATTAGGATGATATAAATCCTATTCGTTGAAATATCTTAAGAACATTATTTTTTTTTTGTACGTAAAAATGACTTAGGATTCGACAAGACAGCGAAAAAAAAGCAAGGACGGTGTTTAAAAGAAAGAAATAATTAAATTTATTTCTGTGTATTTCCTCCGAAATCTGTAAACTGCACCAATGTTACAAATGTTAACGTGCTTACTTTGAACATGTAAATAAATTGTTGATATACGACTTTTCTAATAGTATTATCAGGCTGGCTGCTTCATCCGGTTAAACGTCACGAGGATCTTGCTCATCTACCACGGTACTCATGTTGGAGTTGAGCTAGTACGTGATGCGTTGTGTTTGTTTTTTGTTTGTTTTTTAATTAAGCACAAAGCTACACAATGGGCTATCTGTGCTCTGCCCACCACGGGTATCGAAACCCGGATTCTAGCGTTGTAAGTCCGCAGACATACTGCTGTGCCACTGGGGGGGGGGGGGATGCGTTGTGTCAGTACAACAGTGGCGTTATCTTTAAACCTGAAAATCGCGTTTGTTTCATAAAAACTTTCAAATCTGAAATTCTGCGAACTGTCAATTATAACTTGCGATCTATTTCTCGTCCAACACTACCGATACAAATCATCATCATACATGGACATGGTATCACATCGTTTGTACGTAGACATTTGAACTCTTTGTATTAGCAAAAATGTTAACCGTGAACGTTAATGAACAGTGATGTGACATAATGTTTCATAATTTATAAACTCCGGCCCCTTTGATGAAATCCCAAAGTATTTTTTTTTCATTCTCATTTTGTATCTTGCAGGTTCTTGGATGCAATAACTTTAATACAGCTTTTAGTAAAATAACTACTACAAACTGCTTTCACAGATAAAATAAATAATCCTTCAGTATTTGTAGAAACTATAAAAAACAAAGGTACGTTAAAAAAAACAGCGACAGTAATGTACTACAACAAAAATCTATGTTTTTTTGAGTAAGTAAGATAATTATACTACTCTCTCTTACATTCCTGAAACCACACATTAAAGAAAATGGGATGTCGATTTTTAAGGCAACTGTTTACGTGTAATGATATAATTCTTGTTCATTGCCATTCTGCACACGCTTTCTTAAAAGACCGTTGTCAATTCCTACATGTTGGAAGGTGATTTTGTTTGTTTTCACTAGGCAACATTAGACCATCAGCTATAGTCTAGCCACTGGCAGCACTTTGTAACGATTTTTAGTAAATGTAGGCGGTAGAGACAACCTTGATTTATGAGAAAGCCAGCCGTTAGAGATGCCATCAAAGCACGGAGTGATTAAGGACCGGGCCCCCTCCTCTAAAGAGATCTCCGGCGCGTCTTATCTTCGTTAACTCTGTGTTGATAATATATTTACTCGTACAAGCGCCAGAGTTTTTATGAGAGTTGCGAGTCTGTTTTACTTCTCTCCTTATGTATATCTTCATGCTCATAATCGAACACTCATGAAATCACTAGCTCAGGTTACGGTTCGTTTTATTTACAAAGCCGCTAAACAAAACGCATTTCGCATTTATTACTCTCTACCCAACAAATGTGTAATATTACAAGATATGAAAACCACATAAAGACCGGAAATTTATTGCTATTTTATATATGAAGAAAATAAGTGTCAACCAACAGGCTGATAGCTAAACTAGCAATGCTAATAAGATTACAACTCTTCCTAATATTTTATAAGATACCTAATTACACCTTATATATTACACATGTTCTGTTATTATAGGATTGTTTGTTTGGTTTAAATATTTTTATGTTTCGTTTTCTATCTTTAAAGAACTTTGGATGTACTAACAAGGATCCCTCTAAATCATTTAATGTACCAATGGAATATCTCTAAGCCATTGGATGTACTAACAATGATCCCTCTAAATCATTTGATGTACTAATTGGGGGATGCCTCTAAATTATTGGGTGTACTAATGGAATATATTTAAATCATAGATGTACTAAGAAGGATCCCTCTAAATCATTTGATGTACTAACAGGGATGCCTTTAAACCATTTGATGTATTAATAGGGATACCTCTAAATCATTTGATATACAAACAGGGGTGCCATTAAACCATTTATTATACTAACAGGAACTTCTAAACCATTTAACGGTTTGATGTACTAATTGTGGATGCCACTAAACTATTGGATGTACTAACATAATGCCTTTAAACCATTTATCGTATTAATATTTAGTTACTTGTTGGCTTAAAGGTGAGCGGAGCACAGATTGCTTTGTTTGTTTGTTTGAAGTTAAGCGCAAAGCTACACAATGAGCTATCTGTGCTCTGCCCACCACGGGTATCGAAACCCGGTTTCTAGCGTTGTAAGTCCGCAGACATACCGCTGTGCCACT
>NW_013665699.1:350938-352480 GCF_000517525.1 Limulus polyphemus | reverse complement strand
AACGATGACGATGATTTCAGTGAGTTTGAACCGAGTGTATACTTATTTTGTATTTGTGGTTTACATATCAATTTACTACTAGTTGTTTTTCTTTAACTGACCTTCATGCCTGTGTGAAAATAAAGGATCAATGAACATATTGATTGTTATCATTATTCATGCGGATCATTATAATTCAGTTGGGAGATACATCAGTGTAGCTACTGAACCTGATCCGATGAAAGAGAACATATCGCCTTTTTCTGCCCGTATCATCATGTGTGCTTTGTTAAAAGTACAAAAACAAAGCTATTATTATCTAAACGTATTATGTAGAAACTGTCAATGACATTACAGAAAAGAGGAAGACAAATAGGCCGTGACTAACTGTATGTCCAATCAATAGTGGTATCTCTTGTGACGTCATTTAAGACACTAAACACGCTTCGAAGGAAATATTTATTACATTTAACAGATGCCTGTAATACTTAAAAAAGTGCAGAAAGACCCCACCAGGGGTTGGACGTGCTTGTTGAAAAAAAAACATATATATCTAAAGTACGTACAGAATGACGAGTCTTGGCAAGTGCTGCCATGAGGTGGAGCTTTGCACCATATGTTGCTGCAACTTTTTTTAAAGAATGCAGAATTTTATTTTTTGCAGCTTAGCCTAAGATTGATAAGTTCTAGAGAGGTGTATGTACTGTTTTGAACTCGCCTATTCCTAGAGAACTTTGGAGAGCGAATATAATTGTTTGTTTAACCCTTTCATACTTCTGGGTTATATTTGTCCCAGCGTATCTTTGCGCAGAACTGGTGGGAATCATATATCCCATAAAGACACTTTGAACATGGTTCTCCAGTAACACATCTTAAGAGTAATTAACGTCTTTTTTTTTTTTAAGAATTGGACAAATAAGGTTTTGATTATAAGATGTTCATGCGTTACTTTTACCACAGAATGAATTCATAACATGTTACCATGAATAGCTTGGGACATTTGTAATCCAACATCAGAACCGTGATTCAGAAAAAAAAATCAAATAATACATACAGCATTCCTTACGAACCCTAGGCCATCACATAATTTCTGTTCAAGATTATAAAAGTCGTACTTGGTTAAATTCGCGTGAAACTAGAAAAAGAGACATCTGCGCATAACTTCAAAATACATTTAAATTTGCTAAAACCTTGATAGAAGTAATTTTGAAATTTTACACCAAAATACGAAGAGATAATTACCAGATTTCTGTCTAACTTTCTAACTACATGTTTAAATTTCCTTACTTTCCATGGATGCTTTTCTTGAGAGGGGGTCACCATCTCAAGTTTTTATCAAAGAAGCACATTAGACCCAGATTTATTTTCATCACTTTATTTCCATTACCAGATTTCTGTCTAACTTTCTAACTACATGTTTAAATTTCCTTACTTTCCATGGATGCTTTTCTTGAGAGGGGGTCACCATCTCAAGTTTTTATCAAAGAAGCACATTAGACCCAGATTTATTTTCATCACTTTATTCGCTGTTTTCCAAAATACAGTTTATGAATTGCAATCAAT
>NW_013665699.1:347156-350343 GCF_000517525.1 Limulus polyphemus | reverse complement strand
AAAGAATAAAACTGATCTCCCATGGCACAGTTAGTGCTAGTGTGCGTTTTGGTATAATAATCTGTCATTAAACCTGTATAGTAAAGAATAAAACTGGTCTCCCATGGCACAGTTAGTGCTAGTGTGCGTTTTGGTATAATAATGTGTCATTAAACCTGTATAGTAAAGAATAAAACTCGGCACAGTTAGTGCTAGTGTGCGTTTTGGTATAATAATCTGTCATTAAACCTGTATAGTAAAGATTAAAACTGATCTCCCACGGCACAGTTAGTGCTAGTGTGCGTTTTGGTATAATAATCTGTCATTAAACCTGTATAGTAAAGATTAAAACTGATCTCCCATGACAAAGTTAGTGCTAGTGTATATTTTTATAATTGAAATGCATTTATATGTGTTGAAATAACTTTGTAATTTTATCTCAAAATCCAAGGTTCACTAACATAAAACTTAGGCTGTAAGAGCCAAAGGTTTATTTATAAGACATTTTAACATTAGTTTTAATTAATATCCATTAAATGATACATAAGTGTATAAATTGACATAGTTCATGCGTTCACCAAGAGACAAAGTTTCAACATTTGCAGTATAGCAACTGCTGAAGTTATTATTTCAATGAGCAGCATGAAACGCCCTTTGTAGATGTGTAAGATTTTTCTTTACCCGAAAACCTAGTATAAAAAAAGAAGTGTCTGTTCTGCTTGATTGAGAAGAGAAATGACATGTGTGAATAAAATGCACGTTGTTCAAGGTGGCGCGTCACTTTCTTTTTATCGTCATTCTATCCGCAGGCAACAAATTACTTGGACGTCTGAATAACAACATTTGGAATCTTGTCTAGCCTCGCGGTTTCCCTGCTCAGGGGGATACGGGGGGGGGGGAAGTGAAGACACATACACGTACACATGCACACTAAAGCCAGAGAGAGGCAAGGGAAGGTGAAGCAGCATAGTCAAAGATGTTAAAAAAATCTATAGTAAGTACGGAGGTAATGGGAGACGGGAATATTCAACCAAGCAGAAACGTCTGTGTCATCAATTTTCTCTTTGCTCCTGGTGTAGATAAAAGCTTCTTCACAACGATGTGGAACGAGAGCCTCTCGTAAGAGGACGCTGCGAAAGAAGAGAGCTAAGAGACTGGGGAATTTCTACCTAGAATTAGGTTAGGCACAGTTATATATATATATATATATTGGATTCACCCTGGTTCCTTGCTAGATCGATACCAGTAAGTGTTCTTGGCACTTCAGTCAGGTTTGAAGTACTTCTTCAGCTAAACCTTACCACTTATTCTGGAAATATTCCACACAAATTCAACCAAGTAAATCAAACGAACAAAAACAAACGCTGTGATTATTATAAGAAACACGTTTTACCAGAGACGAGATTCACAGAGGCTTTTCTTTCAAAGTAAAATTACTTGGAAATCTCGATTATCCAAAAATATTTTTAAAACAATTTTCTTAATGCTTAATTTATATCTTAGGAATCCAGGATATTTTATCTATTAAATAGTCAATTCTTCTTTACAACGACGTACTCAATAAACTGCTTTTTTTTATAAGTATTGAATATTTTAAGATTAAGCCTAATTAGTTATTTAACGTATTATAACAATAGCTTATTTTATTGTGTGTACTCGTTCTTTTGCTTTTAGAGGAATGATATATCCCATTTACATTTATTTTGTAATGAATTGAAATACATTTTCTTCAGTGCAGAGAAAGATAACTATTTTTGATGGTTTATGTAAAATGAAAGCTGTTTGGAAATATTCAGCCTATCTTGGACAATATGTAATTATTAAGCATGACGTTTGTCGTTTCTCCAATAAAAAATGTGTCCTCAGAAATACTGCAGATTAAGCGATAACCTCATCAGACAAGCCTAACTAAATCACATAAGCATTTTATCATCGCTTCAGTATTACACAAAGGAAAGAAATAAAAACAATAAACTAGGAAATATATATATACGTAATATTTTATCTCTTTCTATAGGCTATATACGTAACGTTACAACAACACCAAAGCAAGTCCCAAGTAGTTTGTATTGATATATACTGTTGCGTTAGCGAGTCACATGACTACTGTGATGCCACGTTTCTAGAACTACCCTGTACCTTGGCGAATGCTCTAGTATTTACTAGATATAGGGTAGTCGGGTATATATAAGAGGGTGACAACGTGACACAACAATGTGTGTGTAGGTAATGAGTAATTGAACTGCGGTCAGAGAGAGACGTATTGTTGAAGTTAACGTTCGTTCGTTATAGTGTTTGTTTTAGCACGAATATTGAAATTAAGTGTATCGGAAAGTTATATTCGGAAAGAATAAACCAGTTTTATTAAGTAAAGACTTGTGTTGTTAAAATTTCGTCGGAACGAAGTTACGGAAAAATCAATTAACAAACGGAGACGTAACAATACTAATTGCTTTGTTTTTTAGGTTTATCTTTTAATGTTTGCTATATTCTATTTGATGTTACACTTTACTTTTGATACTTAATATTTATGACAAGCAATATTTTATAAATTTAACCACAGCTCCCAAGTGGCTCAGCGGTAACTCTTAAGAATTATAACGCTAAAAATCAGGTTTTGGTACCCGTGGTGGGCACATCACAGATAGCCCTTTATGTAGCTTTGTGTTTAACAATAACCAATCTAGTTTAACTTCAGTAATATGTATAATAAAATTGTGATTTAGGAAATTCAGGCAGCTAATTCTTTAGCATTACCTGTTATGATTTATCTCTTTAATTTTGTTCTATCAGTCGACATTTATTTACATTTATTTATCAGCGTTTTTTGTAACACAATAAATAAAGCAGAATAATCCTGAGTTTTAGAGTCATTAGTATTATGAATATTTCTGTGTATTCTTAATATTTGTATTTCAAATGAAGATATATATAATGATCATTTAATGTTTTCGGAATGCATGACAATTTATTTATTTATTTTTCTTTTAATGCTAACAAGGTATAACTATTCACTAGATATTATGTGAGTCAGCAAAAAAACAACACTTTAAAAGTACGTGAAGGATGCGTAAGTCTACTTGAAAATAGTATTTGTATTCCTGGCAAATTTTAGACTTTCCGAATATATATATATATATATATAAAAGAAAAAAATGTAAACAACTGAAAAACTTGGTATTTGATCCATTTATAAGAGCCCCAGTGA
>NW_013665699.1:341348-347123 GCF_000517525.1 Limulus polyphemus | reverse complement strand
TGTATAACTTTGTGCTTAACTAAAAACAAACTATTTATAAGAATGGCATGACCATAATCTTTTTTTTAGAAACGCCCTCTTTTTCTTTTTTTTTGGGGGGGGGGGGGGTTGGTTTCGATACCCGGGGGGGGCAGAGCACAGATAGCCCATTGTATAACTTTGTGCTTAACTTCAAAACACACATACACACACTTTCTCAGCTACTTCAGTATATAAATAACTGTTTGAAATAAAAAATAATAATTGAAATGTATGCGGTCGAACCACGAAATCTAATCAATAACCAATTGTATTTATCTGTCTTTCTGAGCTGAAGTCTGTAATCATCATTTTCCTCTTACTTATTGTTCTTCATACAATTTCTTAGTGTAAAAAGCATGTGAGCCACTACTATGTCTGTCATATCCCAGCCGACCTGATGGTCCTTGGTGTTTGACGAAAGGCCTCGAAGGCACTGAATATTGTTGATATAGTGTGGCTGCCATATTGTTATACATTCATGAGTTGTTAGAATTACACTACTTTGTTCGCCGCAGTGTTAGTGTGTCGTCTTTGTCTGTTCAGATTCACATTTTAACTAATGTTTTCCCACCGCAGTGGTGTAAAACGTGTAAGAAATGCAATAATCAGTCGTTGTTTTTTAGCTCTAGCGAGTATTCGTTCTTGACTGGGGATGATTTTTATTTCATATTTTTCATAAATAGTCCATTGAGGATTTTGAATCAGAGACGAATAAAAATAGCCCAGTTTACTACCCGAGAAGCCTTTCGTCCAATACCAGAACTCATCACTGCCCAGCAAGCCTTTCCAGTGTCGTTCTAAGAGGTAAACGACCAATGCAGCCACCTACAGCTGCTTAGTTGGGGGGGGGGGAGCCTAATTTGCTAGGAGAAGGCGAGGGGATGGAGGAGTGAGCCGGAAGAAGGAATGGTGAGGAAAATGACCTTTTCCATGGAGATAGGCACAAACATAGAATAACACAGAACAGGTACTCCCTTTGCAGAAAATTAAAAGAAGAAGAAAAGAACGTAAAAACTGTAATTGATTTTTCTTAAAATACCGAATACAACATTTTAAACTGATAAAATGCTGACAATTATGGCATATAGTCATGTTTTGAAGCAGAGCTCAATAAATTTATATGTGTGTAATGGTGGGGGGGGGGGCATTTTAAATACTTGCCTTTATCGTAACTGCCAAGCAGGCCTTTCGTTTACTACCAGAACTTATCTTTTTTTTTTTCAATACGAGACCTCATCATTACCCTGCTAGCCTTCAGTTCAATTCCATAACTCGTCATTGACTTGAGGCAGACTGATTCAAAATCCTTAATGGACTAATTTAGAAGAATTTGCTAAAAAAGATTCTATAAAGTGTATCGTTTCCCACTACCAATTAGTTATTATCGAACAATCTGTTTTTTTATCACTACATGTTAAAGTAAATAATCATCAGGAGCATGTTACAGTTTTATTATATACTGGGTGGAGTACTCGTCCCCTGGACGGAAGTTAGGTTTGCAAATTCATGAAGGTTATCGTCGGACATGAAAAGTTGCTTCCCCTGTATGCGATTCTGAAAAACGCCCATAGAAACTGCAAAACACAAAATGTGAAAGCGCAAATTTGCATGTATCTCTCCATAGACACAGTAAACTTGATACCAAATTTGGTGAAGGTCCATCAACAGGAGGCGAAATAGTGGTAAAAAAACGTGAAAATGCCCATAAAAACCGCAATAACGCAAAATGCAAAACTGAAAATTTGTATGTATCTTCCCATAGACCCAATGAACCTCTCACCAAATTTGGTGAAGATCCATTTACAAGGAGTGAAGTAGTGGTAAAAAACGCAAGAACGCCAATAAAAACCGAAAAACGCAAAATGCTAAACTGAAAATTTGTATGTACCCCAGCATATACATAATGAACCCCCATAACAATATTATATTTATATAGATTCTTACCGTATAGACACAAAAACTTGTACACTATCATTGAAAGCACAGAGAACAACGGAAAAGCAGCATATAAATTCCGAATCTCGTGCGACATATTGTAATTAAGATAATGGGGTATAAGTAATTTTAATTTTATCACGTGAGATTTCAGGGTATCATGGAACGATAACGGGTTTACTCAGAATTAGAATAACAACATAGCCGTTGTACAAATCTTAGAAACTTATATTTTTGAAAGTTAATTTTTTTCCATAGAAGAATAAATTCTGCTTTACAAATTAAATTACGAATTAAATATTTCATTAACAACAACAACAAAGAAACAAACGTATTTCCTCTTTCTCTTCTACGTTTAAAGGATGGGTAGATTTTACTGGTATTCATTATGGGGGTTTATGTAATATGAAATGTGTATGTAGTATATATTCTTCAGCAGTAAGATGTTCCCGACGCAGAGGAAGAAGAAAAACCACTTGAAATTAGCAATGACACGGGGCAATGATCTTAAAGTTAGGGGTGAACTGATGTCAGAGGTCATGGTTCAGTTTATCACTTTCTATTGTCACAAGATTTTATATAATATTTTTTTTCTTCTAATTAGATACTATTTATATTTTACTTTTATAAAAATGAGATAATGTTTCAGTTTATCTTCCCTGGTTTATTTATGTTTTGCCAAGCTAAACAACGTTTTAAACATTATTTATTTTTCCAAAGCACGCTCATATTGGTGGTAGGGCTTAGAACCGATTCATCATTTTATTTTTAGCAAAGATTCAGTAAATTATGTGATGTTTAATTTCTTCAAATAACAGTTAAAAAATTAACTAGAATCCTAAATTAAAAGAAAAGAAAATGACATTTAGTAGGGCAAGTTCTCCTAACCCTAACCAGACAGCGTAACTTTATTTGAATGTGTTCTAAGCCGTAAAACTGACGTAGCTAACTTGTACAAGATAAATAGTTTAGGTTTAAAGTCTTTAGTAGTGCGTTTTACGAATAACAGCCAAATAAAGCGGTGTTTTATTTTTTTAGAGCAAAGCCACATTGAGCTATCTGCTGTGTCCACCACGGGAAATCGAACGCCGGATTTTGTTTTGTAAATCCCTAGACTTACCGCTGTCCCTTCGGGGGACCCAAGCAAAGCTAGCCGTAACTAACTAGAATTAGTATTGATTTCTTTCAACTAATATATAGTCACAAGGTTTAAGTGTTATTTTCTCACAGGTTCAAGGTCGTGCGTGACTCGGTGGCTAACGTGTTGAACTGTGGTTCATGCCCTGTTTAAAAAAAAAAAATATATATATATATATATCGTTTCGTACTTTGGGCTTTTTGGCGCATTATAAGATTTATGATTATATACTATTATTCGATTAAGGTAGCCCATGAATTGGCGGTGGGTGGTGTTGACTAGCTGCCTTACCTCTAGCTAACACTTCAAAATTAGGGATAGCCCTCGAGTAGCTTTGTACAAAATTCAGCAAATAAACATCACAATACCTCAAGTACAAACTTTTGAAATGAACATTGATTTCTTACAGTATTAAATACAAGCATTTTGGGTATTAAGTTTTTTCGTTGTTTGTTTTAGAACAAATCCACATTAGGCTAATATACTGTGGCCATCGCGTGAGAATCGAAGTCCGGATTTTAGCATTGTAAGTCTGTAAACACCCATCAGGGGTTGTATAAATAATTTTTCCATTTTTGCTTGTTTCTTAATTAATTATTTCATTTGTTTTCCATTCTTAAACTTTCATAATTTTTGACAATATTTTTTTTTTTATATTTCACAGTCTCGGTTGATTTATTACCAAGTTAAGTTTACTAGTGAAGGCAACCGAATTTGTTACTTACATTTTAATCTGTTTTTGTTGTCATTTAATGGACTAAAGGATATTTCTCCACTGCTTCACATGTGGTATTTTTTATTTTATAAAAGCTTTCCGCATCTGTTTTTATACATTGTACCAACTGTCAAAGCAGTAGGTTGCAGAGGTATAGTGTTGTCAGAGCGCTGCTCCGACACCTGCAATTGGAGTTGAGTCCTAACAATTCCAAAATTAGAAATATGTATCTAAAAGTTAAGTTATTCAGTTATACATCCAAAGTTAAACGTCTTTCATATCCAAACACTCAGAGTGTCAGAGAACATTTTGGCTATCTGTTATGCCTCGTGTCCACTGCAGATCTCTCTCAGACCGCTAAGCACACACACTCTGTCACACTCCCTCAAGAACTGGCGTCAGGCTTTCTTTGGCTGTTCTGGCTCAAGATTAGGTATCAGGGTGTTGAAACAGTGAAATGTTTTTGCTTTTTTTGTCATATGTCACATGGTTATTAAGTCACACGAATATGGTATTAAAACACTTAATAAAATGTATTTTACAATTATACTGCGTGATTAAAACGTACACATTTTTCAAAGGCTTATCATTTACATAACATACAACAAAGGTCGCTATTTTTAGTTTTATGTGTTGGCAGGACAGAAGGTGTGCAAGCATTATAAAAGTCAAAGTTGTTAATATTGTTTGCAGACTATTGTTGCTAAAACTGAAACTAAAAGTATTGTATATGTGGTGCCCAGTTCCCCTCCCCCTTGCTGCTTCATTTAAAGATTCATGGTGATATATGCGTATTCAGTTTATTTCTAATGTAAGTAGTCTCAACTAACTAATGTTGCATATGTTTTCTTCATTCCAATAGCAATCACAAAATGGAAATTAGGTTTTGAATATCATATCTTTTTGTTGATGATGACGTCACTCCTCTGACAAATGTTGGCTGAGCTCCGGCACTATAAAATTTAGCACTACACCATTGATGAGATGTATGGGGCGCTCCCACCACCTCTTCGTTTATACCCAAGCATATTTCGTGTAAATTGATATCATTTATGGGTCTATTATTACCTCACTTATCTATTTTGCAAACACGATTTTTGTTAACGTTTACCTTATTTGCGCTGGCAGGAGTTTTATAACTTATATTGCCGGCTTTGATGTGACGTCACATGTTCTTCCCTGTGACATCACCGCAACCATCTGTTCCAAATGTTATCGGTGGCTCTACGAATGAATTATTACGTTTGGCATCGATTGTTTTATTGTTTGATATGGAAAAAAAGCTACACGATAGGCTGTCTGTTCTGTGTGCACTGAGATGAATCGAACCTCGGATTTTGTTAGTCAGTAAAATTACCGCTGGCCACCAGGAAAACGTTTGGTAATGACACCCTGAGCATTCAAATTTCTTGAAATTTAAAATATTAAGAGGATTATATTTGAATATGTAAAAGAAAACAACAGCAATTCAAATTTCCGTCTGTGAACTTTATGCACTTCATAATAAATGCTATTTATTCATATATTCCATATCACCATTATTGCAGAAAACAGCATTTCATTAATTTTTATCAGCTTGGAAACGCCCTTTAAAACACAAAAAGATAGAAGAAAAATTGTTGAAACATTCTTCAAAGTAGACAATAAATATATGAGAAATCGTTATTGTAATACGGTATATATGACTCACTTATCAGTGTCAATGGTCGTGACGTCATTATACTATTGATTTAGTTTTCTCTGCTAATTTTGCTATTTTTATTTCACTTACATATTGTTATCATTACGATAAGAATCTACTTTTTTAACGTGTTCATACTTGAAAATAATTCTAACATTATAGGTTTTAAATCATGAACTATGTATAGCAGACTTTCGAAGAAAAGATTGTTTTTTGTTTGTTTGTTTGTTTTTGAATTTCGCGCAAAGCTACACGAGGGCTATCTGCGCTAGCCGTCCCTAATTT
>NW_013665699.1:339149-340688 GCF_000517525.1 Limulus polyphemus | reverse complement strand
ATGCCGGGACCCGAAGAAAAGAAAAGAAAGAACGGATTTTTTAATTCAACTGAACAGTAGCACCCCAGTGGTACAGCGGTATGTCTGCGGACTTACAACGCTAGAATCCGGGTTTCGATACCCGTGGTGGGCAGAGCACAGATAGGACATTGTGTAGCTTTGTGCTTAATCACAAACAAGTTTGTTTTTGAATTTCGCGCAAAGCTACACTAGGGCTATCTGCGCTAGCCGTCCCTAATTTAGCAGTTTAAGACTAGAGGGAAGGCAGCTAGTTATCACCACCCACCGCCAACTCTTGGGCTACTCTTTTACCAACGAATAGTGGGATTGACCGTCACATTATAACGCCCCCCACGGCTGAAAGGGCGAGCATGTTTGGTGTGACGTGGATGTGTGGCAGAAGTAAATATATATATATATATATATTGCGATACCTAAATAATCATTAAAATTTTTAAGCGCAGAATGAAGGTTATAGATATACATCTAAATATACATCTTTTGGTGACCGATATTTCGGTTTCTGCCTTTCTCAAATATTATTATTTTTTATTTGAATATTTAGCTCCCGTGAAGGTCAAAAGTCGCGATATTAGAAGAACAAGAAATAGTGATTTTAATTGTTTTGTTGGTGATATTACAGATTTATTTCATTTTTACCCAAGATAAATTTGAAAATATAATTTATGACGTAGAAGCCTAATGCGTGCGGCCAATCAAAGAATGTATTTGGCCTCTACGTCACCGATTATATTTTCAATTTTTACTTTTGTCGAAAATATAATATATCTGTAAGAAAATCATTAAACAGTTGGTTCTCTGTATAATATCAAATAAGAACTTAGACACATTGCCATAATATTATTCACACACCTAAATTAATTTAATTGTCATATGGTGAATTAAAAGGACTCAAAATCTCATAACTACAACGTCTTTATTATTAACAGTAAAAAATATATTAAATATATATATAAGCTAAATATATTACAAACCAATTTAAATCATAAGAAAGACATTCGGTATATTTCTCTAAATGTGTATTATGGTATTAACTTTTTGTTTGTTTGTTGTTAATCAAAAAAGTTACACGACGGGGTATCAGTGCTCTGCCCACCGTGGGTATCGAAACCCAGTTCTGAGCGTCATAAGCATTCAGACTTACTGCTAATCCACTGGTTGGCATGTTATTAACTATTTACAGATTCAAAATTTCTAAATACAATATTGATTTCATAGCAATATTTTTAAAATCTTATATAATTTATATAACTGTTTATTTGACTTTTTTTGTTTTTCAAATTATCAAACAATACTTTTTACGACGTTTTATTCTTTTATTTCCTCCATGTATCAGAAAGTACAGCAGAATGATTTCTTTTCTTTTTTTTTGTTTATTTGTTTTTGAATTTCGCGCAAACCTACACGAGGGCTATCTGCGCTAGCCGTCCCTAATTTAGCAGTGTAAGACTAGAGGGAAGGCAGCTAGTCATCACCACCCACCGCCAACTCTTGGGCTACTCTTATACCAACGAATAG
>NW_013665699.1:334485-338527 GCF_000517525.1 Limulus polyphemus | reverse complement strand
TACCAACTTTGTTGAAGATCCATCTACAGGGGGCGAAGTAGTGGAAGAAAAACTAAAAAACGCCCATAAAAACCACAAAATGCAAAACTGAAAATTTGTATGTACCCCCCTCCCCATGGATCTAATGAACCTCCATACCAATTTTGGTGAAGATCCATCCACACCCTGCGAAGTAGTTACATGGACATTAGAAAAACGGATGCCGTAATTGAACGCCTATTTAGTTGTATTGTTATAATTAATTAACTGTTGTCTTCTTCCTGTTCGATAATCAGTTAGGAATTAAAAAGTTTATTTCATTGGTCTAAAAGTTTACTTCTACAATTGACATGTTGGTAATTTCCATTTTTTCATTATATGCCCATATTCTCACGAGCTTTCATTCATGGATCTTGTGGAATTATCATAGAGTTTATATAGACTCTATATGTAAGGATAACCAAGGTACTCAAGCGGCATAATACAAATATGCACACTAAAGATCAACAGTGACAGAGAGTTTAATTTAAATTTGTTTCTCTATCCAACAAGCCCAAAAAACAAGGCAAGAAATCATCGCTAAGATACCAAACTAGAAAGTGACTAACCTACTAAATGGTTCATCTTTCTTCTTCTTGTTTCAGTCGAGATAACTACAACTACTTTATCACTAACGTCGGTTTAAACCCATTTCCACTCTATGTGTTTCTGGGCAGTGCACTATGTCATCGACTTAGTCATATTAATTAGCAGTAATTTAAAAAACAAAACATAATTCCAGTGTAAACAATGTTATCATTACCCCTTGAAGTTAGCTTTTATACAGAAATCTAGTGTTCCTTTAAAATGTTTAAGTACAGGGTGAAAGTGGAATTACCCGTCAATAATAGATGAACATTAGATGACTGTAACATGTAGAATACTTAATGCTTTGTGCACTGTACAGTCGTTGTCTTTAGGGAGCCAACCCATATATTATGTATGAAGTGAAGGAGTAAAAAACCAATACACATAATATTAAATCTTATTACACACGTTCGTAAAAACACTTAACTTTCAGTCAGGGGAAAGAAACATCACAAAACAAGTAATAAAAACATTTTGTAAATGTAAAATGATGTTGGGATGGCAGTGCCAAAAAGAATGTAAACAAGAATATAGGGATGATACAGCTATACACAGATCATCCCTACATAACTTCCAATATTAAAATTTAATATTACACTGTAACATGCATACTCGACTTTAATATTACTGCACTTGGAAGTTATATATTCCTGACTGCTGGTATGCGGTATGTTTATCATGATATCATGATCATGTCAGGGTAGGCATCAGTGTAGTGTAACTAAGAGCCTAGAACTAACATACAAGAAAAACCAAGTTGAGTAATAACGTGTCTTGATTATTGTTTGTTTGTTTGGAATTAAGCACAAAGCTACACAATGGGCTATCTGTGCTCTGCCCACCACGGGTGTCGAAACCCGGTTTCTAGCGTTGTAAGTTCTCAGACATACCGCTGTGCCACTGGGGGGGGGGTCGTCTTCATTATTACAGACTTTTATAGACTTTCGCTACGAGGTCGGTTAATTCGACTGATTTCGTAACCATTTTTTACGCGTGCATTTTACAGTGTAACATTGAATTTTAATATTGAAAGACGTGTAGGAATGATCTAATTTCTATTATTTTTGGCACTTCCATCATTTTACATTTACAAAATATTTTTTATTACTTGTTAATATAGGTTTTGCCTGTTGATGCTTTGGTTACATGATTCGCTCTAGGATCAAGAATACTATCTTGCTGGTTCAACAGTTCTTGTGCAAGAAAGTAAAGTTAATCCAAATAAATAATAATAATATAAGCATTGATAAAATAAAATAAGTAATGTTGTATTATTAATTAATTAATTCTTTCCTAAAAATCTGATTGGAAAATTACTTATATAAAATTGATAATAATCTTAATATAATTCACACTTGAAAAGTTGTTATTTGTGAAAATTGATGATATACATAGCGCCTAGACTACTATTTTGTTTGTCATATCCCAGCTGGCCTAATGAACTCTGATATTATGCGAAAGGCCTCGACGACATTAGATATAGTGGATGTAATGTGATTAACAAATTATAACATGTTACGCTTTAGTTTCACTCAAGGGTTCTTAGTAAAATATTTACAAGTTCATTTTCATACCTTTATCGTTGTGGGTAGCATGCCCAGACTGTGAAGCTGAAGGTTCATGGTTCACGATTCTTCACTGCAAAAACAATTGCGTTTTGCGCTTTAAGGCTACAAGAGTGATTTTCAAATCTCACTATTGGTCAGACAAGAGTGGCCGAAGAATTGGCACCAAATGCTTTAGATCAGCTGCCTTCCCTCTAGTCTTATCAGTTCAAAATTAGGGACAGCTATGCTCAATATAGCCCTCTGTGTACTTTTGCACGAAGCTTCAAAACAAACAAACAACAAAAAAACAAAACAAAAAAAAACAAAAAAACTCTACGATGCCTATTTTCTAGGACGAAAATTCTTAATTATATATTTTGGTCACGGTAAAAACTTTTCTTAAAACACAGGCAAATAGGCCTAATATTTAAATTTCTCAAAATATTTTAACAAGTTTTTCTCAAGAGATGATTTTTTGAAGGTGCATGTTTATTTATTATTAGATTTTACAGCTTCTTGTATCTTGTTAGCAAGTCCTACTTTAGTCAGTTTTTGAATACATCACTGTATTTGGAAGTTTACACAAATGCATCTCGGAACTTCAACGTCTGTACAGTCAGTGTAATTACTGGCTTCTCCACTTTGTCTAACGAAAACTTGGTGTTTGAATAGAATCTCAACTTTCATCATTATACTTTTCCTTTAGTTAACTTTAGAATACTACCTTTACGACTATTTTACAATTGGAAATTGTTCTTTTTGTTTCCCCAGTGAGGAAGCCAGTAATATAGGGATTTTATTCTCCATGTAAAGTCGAGACAGCTTAGTCTGTTATGTGATCATCAGCCGGATCAAGTGATATATCCACGTTCATCTCTATCTTGTTTAATTTCTTTTCTTTTTTTGTACAAGTTCAGTAGCCAGCCCTACAAAGTTTTTTTATTTAGCGATTTTTTTTTATCTAAAACTTGTTTGTATATTATTTTTATAAGATGACGTTCATGTGTTATTAGATTATAAAGTGTATCCTGAAGCTTTATAAATTATGCATATAATAATAATAAAATAGGTAGTCAAGAATCATGAAGACTGTTTTTCTCTATCAAATGATGATAAAATTATAGTTACTGCTAGAACTAGGTAGGCGCTAGGCCTGTCGAAGAAAGATGATGATGAACGAAAAGAATAAAGTTCGGTCTGGCTATTCGCCAGTTTTCGACTTTGGGTGTGTGTTTTCTTATAGCAAAGCCACATCGGGCTATCTGCTGTGTCCATCGAGGGGAATCAAACTCCTGATTTTAGCGCTGTAAATCTGAAGACTTACCGCTGTTCCACCGGAGGACTTTGACTGTGGGACGCTCTAGATAGCTGAAAAGCGGCATATACACCGGAGATAGAGTGACTATACCAGGTAGCACTTCATATCTAGTTTCTGATGACCTGTAGAGAATAAAACCCAGATGACTTTTATATATTTTTCCCCTTTAATACGGGCATCCGTACCATTCCTACACAGAGTGCTAACGCACTCTCCGATAGTCATAAAGTTATCATAAATTGAAATATGCCGATGTGTGTTCACTGTAGTTTATTGTTAATTCAATGTTGTTGGTTTAGAACGCTAGGCAATGGACTATACGCACCCTGTCTACCGCTGGGAAATTAAATCCGGATTTTAGGATTAATATGCGTAAACTTACGGCTGACCCGTCGGGGGCTGTTGTATTTTGACAGCTCAATAGATCTATAACTTAATATTCTTTCTACTAATACACACAATATATATATATATATATACACACTACAATCTGTTCTAGTTACTCATATATTGTCACTATAATTCTTTAGTTGTGTTACGTAAGAGTAGCGTTTTTAATATAATTTAATTC